>NC_133332.1:48649088-48874088 GCF_042186555.1 Aquarana catesbeiana | reverse complement strand
TCACCCCCCCCCCACACAACGGTGTCCTCTGTCCCTCTTCACATCACCCCCCCCCCCCCACACACAACGGTGTCCTCTGTCCCTCTTCACATCACCCCCACACACACACACACACACACACACAAAATGGTGTCCTCTGCCCCCCTCCACACACACTGGTGTCCTCTGTCCCCCTCCACATCACTCCCCCCCCCCCCCCCCACACACACACACACACACACACACACACACACACACACACACACAGTGTCCTCTGCCCCCCTTCACATTACCCCCCTACGCACACAACGGTGTCCTCTGCCCCCTTCACATCACCCCCCCCCACACACACACACAATGGTGTCCTCTGCCCCCCTTCACATCACCCCCCCCCCCTCACACACACAGACAAAACGGTGTCCCCTGCCCCCCTTCACATCACCCCACACACACAGCGGTGTCCTCTGCCCCCTTCACATCACCCCCCCTCACACACACAACGATGTCCTCTGTCCCTCTTCACATCACACACACACACACACACACACACACACACACACACAAAATGGTGTCCTCTGCCCCCCTCCACACACACTGGTGTCCTCTGTCCCCCTCCACATCACCCCCCCCCCACACACACACAATGGTGTCCACTGCCCCCCTTCACACACACACACACAAACGGTGTCCTCTGCCCCCCTTCACATCACCCCCCCACACAAAGATGTCCTCTTTGCTTGCTTGGTGTCCTCTGCCCCCTCTTCACAGCACCCCCCAGAGTATCCTCTGCCCGCTCTTCACATCACCCCCCCAGCGTGTCCTCTGCCCCCTCTTCACATCACCCCCCCCCCCCCACAGACACACACAGGGGTGTCCTCTGCTCCCTTTCACATCACCCCCCACCAAACAAACACAGTCCTGTCCTCTGCCCCCTCTTCACATCACCCCCCCATGGTGTCCTCTGCCCCCTTTTACATCACAGCCCCCACATCAGTGTCCTCTGCCCCCATTACATCACCACCAGGGTGTCCTCTGCCCCCTCTTCACATCACCCCCCCCCCCACACACACACACACACAGGGGTGTCCTCTGCTCCCTTTCACATCACCCCCCACCAAACAAACACAGTCCTGTCCTCTGCCCCCTCTTCACATCACCCCCCCCCCCCACACACACACAGGGGGGGCCTCTGCTCCCTTTCACATCACCCCCCACCAAACAAACACAGTCCTGTCCTCTGCCCCCTCTTCACATCACCCCCCCATGGTGTCCTCTCCCCCCTTTTACATCACAGCCCCCACATCAGTGTCCTCTGCCCCCATTACATCACCACCAGGGTGTCCTCTGCCCCCTCTTCACATCAACCCCCAGGGTATCCTCTGCCCACTCTTCACATCACCCCCCCCCAGCGTGTCCTCTGCCCCCTTCACATCACCCCCCCCCACACACACACACACACACACACACACACACACGTGTCCTCTGCCCCCCTCCACACACACACACAATGGTGTCCTCTGCCCCCCTTCACATCACCACCCCCCCCCCACACACACACACACCACACACCACACACACACACACACACAACGGTGTCCTCTGCGCCCCTTCACATTACCTACCCCCCCCCACGCACACAACGGTGTCCTCTGCCCCCTTCACATCACTCCCAGGGTGTCCTCTGCCCGCTCTTCACATCACCCCCCCCAGCGTGTCCTCTGCCCCCTTCACATCACCCCCCCCACACACACACACACACACACACACACACAGGTGTCCTCTGCCCCCTTCACATCACCCCACACACACACACAACGGTGTCCTCTGCCCCCTTCACATCACCCCCCCCCCACACACACACACACACACACACACACACAGTGTCCTCCCCCCCCCCCCCCCCCCTTTACATCACCACCAGGGTGTCCTCTACCCCCTTTTCACATCACCCCCAGGGTATCCTCTGCCCGCTCTTCACATCACCCCCCCCAGCGTGTCCTCTGCCCCCTTCACATCACCCCCCCCCCCCCCCCACACACACACACACACACACACACACAACGGTGTCCTCTGCCCCCTTCACATCACCCCCCCCCCCACACACACACACACACACAATGGTGTCCTCTGCCCCCCTCCACACACAACGGTGTCCTCTGTCCCCCTTCACATCACCCCCCCCCCCCTTTACACACAACGGTGTCCTCTGCCCCCTTCACATCACCCACCCCCCCCGCACACACACACACACACACACACACACGTGTCCTCTGCCCCCCTCCACACACACACACACAATGGTGTCCTCTGCCCCCCTTCACATCACCCCCCCACACACACACACACACACACACACACAACGGTGTCCTCTGCCCCCTTCACATCACTCCCAGGGTGTCCCCTGCCCCCTCTTCACATCCCCCCCCCCAGCGTGTCCTCTGCCCCCCTTCACATCAACCCACACACACACACACACACACACACACACACACACACACGTGTCCTCTAACTCAGTCCACCATTTAGTGATTCCTGCTTTAGAGCAATCAGAGGAAAGTCCCTTCACTGAGAACTAGGTAGACTGAGCTCTTCAGGACACCACCCGATGTCCCATTTAGCAAACACAGAGCTGACTCTCTAGCACAGTAGTGCTGGCAGCAGCCCAAAAGTCTCTAAGATCTCACAGCCGTCTGTACTCACAGAATGTTCAGAGACAGTTGGTTGCCTTCCAACTTCCAAACGACACCTTTCTCTAATGGTACCAGACTAGATCTTCAGCAGACAGCCCCCCAGTCAGCTCTCTGTAGCTTCGACATCCAAGCCCTCATGTTGCCCACCTGAGGCCTCACGAACAGCAAGCACAAGGTAGCCCTGCCCTGGGGGGCAGCAAGCCCTCCAGGCTGGACTGATCCTCTCCAGGAAAAGTCCCACAGCATATATACAGAGTCTGCTCCTTGACCAGCACTGTATACATTTTCATACTGCCATCTGCATAACTTCACACCTATGTTCCTGAGAATTCTCACAGCTCTCTGGAAAGTAGAGAACAAAAAAAAAAAAAAAAAAAAAAACTGGCAGCAGCTGAGAACATTGAACTGACCTAATTAACCAGTTAAAGACCGCCCACCGCATATATACTGTAGCAGGGCAGCTCTATTGCGCAAAACAACGTACCTGTACGTTGTTTCATGCAGTAGTTTGGGCGCACGCGGCGTGAGAGGGAACACGCGCGCGGGTCCCGCGGACTCGATGTTTGCCAGCCATCCGCAATCGCTTCACAGAGAGGCAGAATGGGAATCTGCCTATGTAAACAAGTCAGATCCCCGTTCTGACAGGTGACAAACACTGAAATCGTCTGTTCCTAGTAATCAGGAACAGTGAGCTCTGTGTTGTCCCAGTGAGCCCATCCCCCACACAGTTAGAACACACCCTGAGGGAACACAGTTAACCCTTTGATCGCCCCTAGTGTTAACCCCTTCCCTGCCAGTGTCATTTATACAGTGATCAGTGCATTTATTTAGCACTGACCACTGTATTGGGGTCACTGGTCCCCAAAAAGTGTCACTTAGGGTCAGATTTGTCCGCCGCAATGTCACAGTCCCGCTAAAAATCACAGATCGTCGCCATTACTGGTAAAAAACACACAAAAAAAATTCAAACGTCCATAAAGCGATCACCTATTTTGTAGACGCTAAAACTTTTGCGCAAACCAATCAATATACACTTATTGCAATTTTTTTACCAAAAATATGTAGTAGAATACATATTGGCCAAAACTGATGAATACATTTGTTTTCCTTACCTGAATCCGATCATTCCAGCGACGGGAACAAGCCCAGCAGCTCCAGACGCTGTCTCTGGTCCTCATTGGATAGATTGATAGCAGCGGGAGCCATTGGCCGAGTCCTGCTGTCTGTGTCAATGGACGCAGCAGCAGGACTCGTAAGCAAGCCCGCATGGGTGCCTCCATGGAATGCAGCTCTCCGTGGGGGCACTCGATGAAAAGGAGGAGCCAGAAGCGCCTCTGGTGGACCCCAAAAAAGGATGATCAGGGCTGCTCTGTGCAAAACCCTTGTACAAAACAGGTAAGTATAACTTGTATTTAAAAAAAAAAAAAAAAAAAAAAAGGAACCTTTACAATCACTTTAAACATAATAGCAGATTTAAATACACTAACAACGTGAATTCACACTCCAGCTAATAGCTTATAAGCAGTTACAGCAAACATTTATTTTTCTTTTGGGATAAAGGTTTTATATAAATAAATAAAAGCCGATCATTGCAAACACCCCTGCCAGTATTAAATGGTTTGCCTCATCCCTGTAACTACTACATCTGGAAGACAGCTTGTTCTTTTGAAAAAAAGTCACTGGCAGGAGTGTTTGCAATCATCAGCTTTAATTAATCTGAGCTTTTATTCATTTATTAAACTGGAGTCACTGGCAGGAGCACGAGATAAAAATAGAAGAAAGAAAGCATAAAGAAGAAAACTAAAGCAGCCATCACATCTAAGGATTAGTAAGCTGCAATATAATAAATGTTTACTTTTGGGTTTATTACTGTTTTAACTTATTATTATTATTATCTTACAGAGGAGGAAGCTAAAGAACTGAAATGATTTAACCCTTTTTCCTTTTTTTACCATCTCTTTTTTTGAACATTATCTTTCTTTTAATATCTACTACAACATCTAAATCAAAATGAATGAATATCTAAGAAGAAAAACAATATGACAAAGCATAATATTCTCAGCCATCCATTTTATTAAACCGGTGATGAATTCTTAAGCCTTCTACACACGATCGGATGGTTTGTCAACAAAATTGTGGACTTTTGTCCGAAGGGCGTTGGCCCAAACTTGTCTTGCATACACATGGCCACATAATTGTTGGCCAACAAACACGAACGTAGTGACGTACTATGTGGTTTTTCAGCCCTTTAGCGCCACATTTGGGCTCCTTCTGTTAATTTCGTGTTAGTAGAAGTTTGGTGAGTGTTGATTCGCGCTTTTCATTTTGTGCTTTTCAGTTCGTTTCTGAACGGCCGTTCGTCAACCAGACATGTTGCAGAATTGGAGGAGATAACGTGTTATTTATTATTGGCCTTGGGGTTATTCCTTTGACATTATTTTTTTGGTTGAATAATGATTTGATTTGTTATATTTTCTATATTTTTTGATGCATAGAATGCACTTTTTGGTTAAGTTCTATTGGCAGATAGCATGTCTAATTTTATTTGTTTTCCTTTTTTAATGCTCAATAAAACAATTGTGGAGAATAATACTTGGCTATGTGTTTTACTTCAAATGACAGTTTGGTAGTAGGCAGTTACATTTACAAATACAATGTAAAATTGACAAAGGATACCAACATAGTTGTATCCTTGATCTTAAAAACTACGGGATAATTGTGTTGTATTAACTTGCCCAAATAAAAAAAAAAAAAAAAATAAAGCATAATATTATTCTTGATATCACTAGAAAAAAAGCCTTTGAAAATGTGTTTGCATAAAACTCCATCAGTATCACCAGAAAAGCAGCTTAATTATTATCCCATTAACCACTTCCATACCGGGCATTTTCACCCCCCTCCCTGCCCAAGCCAATTTTCAGTTTTCAGCGCTGTCGCACTTTGAATGACAATTGCGCGGTCATGCTACACTGTACCCAAATGAAATTTTTATCATTTTTTCCCCACAAATAGAGCTTTCTTTAGGTGGTATTTGATCACCTCTGCGGTTTTTATTTTTTGCGCTATAAACAAAAGAAGAAGAGCGACAAGTTTGAAAAAAAAAAAAAAAAAAAAAAAAAAAAAAAAAAAACACAACATTTTTTACTTTTTGCTATAATAAATATCCCAATTTAAAAAAAAAAAAAAAATCCTCAGTTTAGGTCGACATTCTTCTACATATTTTTGGTAAAAAAAAAATAAAAAAAAAAAAAATTGCATTAAGCGTATATTTACTGGTTTGCGCAAAAATGATAGCGTCTACAAAACAGGGGATAGTTTTATGCGCATTTTTATTTATTTTTTTATCGTGATTGTGACATTGCGACGGACAGATCGGACACTTTTGACACCATTTTGGGACCATTGGTATTCATACAGCGATCAGTGCTATACAAATGCATTGATTACTGTATAAATGTCACTGGCAATGAAGGGGTTAACACTAGGGGGGCCATCAAAGGGTTAACTGTGTGTCCTAGGGAGTGATTCTAACTGTAGGGGGAGGGGACTCACAAGGGTAGGAGACCAATCAGTGTTCCTCTGTACTGGGAACACTTGATCCGTCTCCTCTCACCTGGCAGGACGTGGATCTGTGTGTTTACACCAGTGTTTCTCAACTCCAGTCCTCAAGGCGCCCCAACAGGTCATGTTTTCAGGTTTTCCATTATTTTGCACAGGTGATTTGATCAGTTTCACTGCCTTAGGCTCCATTCACACTAGCGCGTTTTTTGATGCATTTTGCATTTTGCAGAAATGCACGGGAATTTTTTAACATTGGTTCCTATGGAACATGTTCACATCAATGCCTTTTTGTTTCTCTGCATTTTTGGAAAGGGTCAGGGACTTTTTTTCATGCAAAATGCAGCGTTTTGCATGTAATAGAATTCAATGGACAAGCATCAAAAACGCAAGTGCACCGTTTTTGCAGTTTTTTTTTTTTTTTTTTTGTTTTAATTTTTTTTTAATTTTTTTTTTAGACTGTAAAAAAAAACAAAAAAAAAAAAAAAAAAAAAAAAAAAACCACACACAACAAAAAAAAAAAACGCAAAACGCAAATCGCGGCAAAATTGCACCAAAAACGCTGCTCAAAAACGTGGCAAGCATGAAAAAAAAAACCTCCAAAAACGCCCAAAAGCAACATGCATAGGTGTGACTCCAGCCTTAGGCCCCATTCACACTAGCGCGTTTTTTGATGCATTTTGCAGAAATGCACGGGAATTTTTTAACATGGGTTCCTATGGAACATGTTCACATCAATGCTTTTTTGTATCTCTGCGTTTTTGGAAAGGGTCGGGGACTTTTTTGCATGCAAAAAGCAGCGTTTTGCATGTAATGGTTTTCAATGGACAAGCATCAAAAACGCAAGTGCTGCGTTTTTGATGCTTTTTTTTTTTTTTTTTTTTTTTTTAAGACTGTAAAAAAAAATGAAAAAAAAAAAAAAAAAACCGCAAAACGCAAATCGCGGCAAAAACGCCGCTAAAACGCGGCAAAAACGCGGCTCAAAAACGCGGCAAGCATGAAAAAAAAAACCTCCAAAAACGCTCAAAAGCAACATGCATAGGTGTGAATCGAGCCTTAGGCTGGCCATACACTATACAATTTTCTGATTCAATTTCCTTTAGATTTACCTTCAACTATGTAGTGCAAGGGCCTGTCTGATTGCATACAAATTGAAAGGGTTTAGGTTTGACCTCATATTATATGGTTTTGGTAAATCTAAAGGAAAGTTGAACAGGAAAATTGTATAGTGTATGGCCAGCTTTAGGCTGGAGTCACACCTATGCATTTTTAGTGCATTTTGCAGATTTGCACTACAGCCCATTTAACATGGTTTCCTATGGAACACGTTCTGTAGAACAAATCTGAAAAATGCAAAAAGCACTAAAAATGCATAGGTGTGAATCCAGCCTTAGTAATTACCACAGCCGTTTCATCTGAACATGACTTGTTGGGGCGCCTTGAGGACTGGAGTTGAGAAACACTGGTTTACACACACAGATCCACAGTCCTGCTCAGTTAACGGGCAATCGCGGCCGCTGGGCACGCGCATCGGGTGCCAAGTGACGCGGCGGGGGCCCAGGACGCATGACGCCCGCCTAGGATGGGAGATCCCATATGACTATATGCGGGATGTGAAGTGGTTAAAGAAGAAGAGAATTGTGCGCTGCATTTCGAGATTTCATAATTTGCCACGTCACGTACGTTAATTCTCCATTACGAACGCTAGTGAGCATGCGTGAACGCCGACCGCTTCTGAGCATGCGTGTTTGCACTTTGGACTTTTGTACTCACGCTCGGAAAATCCGACAACAGACATTTGTCTGCGGAAAATTTGAAAACCTGCCCTCCAACATTTGTTGGCAGAAAGTCCGACAACAATTGTCCGATGGAGCGTACACACGGTAGGATTTTCCACCAACAGCCTGTCATCACTCATTTCACGTAGGAAAGTCCGATCGTGCGTACGAGGCTTTACAGTCTGCTGTGTCACCTCCTGTCTGCCTCTGAAAAACACATCTGTTGCTTTCCTTCTGAATTACCATTTCTAAGGATCCTAAAAAAAAAAAAAAATAAAAAAATAAATAAAATCGTAACCCACCTCCCCTTTCACAAACAGGCCCGTGAGATCCCCCCCTCCCCGGCCAGAGAATCTGGAAAACACTAAAACGCTCCAAGCACAGTCCATCAAATGAAAGTACGCCCTTGCAAATAATACGACTTGTCCTTCAGACTTGTTCCAGGGATCTCTCTGATCCTTTCCACCCACATACAAAAAATGTTAACAATGACTTTCTCTTTTTTTTCTTTTTTTTCCCACTTTTCTAAATAATTTCCTCTGCTAACAAGAAATAGTATCTGTAGAGGAATCTACGGGAAAACAACAAGCAAACAGTTAACTTTTAGCATACTGTAAGGGAAGAAGTATGACTGCTACTCACCGTCACCATGCTTTTCTTACGAGCAACTGACTTCATCCACAAGGCATCTGCATGATCTAAAAACTGCTTGAAGCTCTGGGAGGGGTGTGGTGTTTTATATTGTAGATGTTCACGCACATAAATGGTGTGTTTAAGGGATCCTGTTAGGGACAATATATAAGAGCTGCCATTACGGACTTGTTTTTTAACCACTTAAGGACCGAGCCTTTTTTTGAGATTTGTTGTTTAAAAACATTTTTTTTTGCTAGAAAATTACTTAGAACCCCCAAACATTATACATATTTGTTTCTAACACCCTAGAGCATAAAATGGCGGTCGTTGCAATACTTTCTGTAACACCGTATTTGCGCAGTTGTCTTGCAAGCACACTTTTTTTGGAAAAATACACATTTTGAATTAAAAAATAAGACAACAGTAAAGTTAGCCCAATTTTTTTTTTTTTTCATATTGTGAAAGATAATGTTACACAGAGTAAATTAATACCCAATATGTCACGCTTCAAAATTGTGGAATGGCGACTAACTTTTACTCTCCATAGGCGACGTTTAAAAAAATTCTACAGGTTGCATGTTTTGAGTTACAGAGGAGATCTAGTGCTAGAATTATTGCTCTCGCTCTACCGATCGCAGCGATACCTCACATGTGTGGTTTGAATACCGTTTTTATATGCGAGCGCTACTCACGCAGGCGTTCGTTTCTGCACGCCAGCTCGGCGGGACGGGGCGCATTTAAAACATTTTTTTTTCTCGTTTATTTTACCTTTTGTGTTTTATTTTTATACTGTTCTTTTAAAAAAATTAAATAAAATTGTGGCACTTTTATTCCTATTACAAGGAATGTAAACATCCCTTGTAATAGAAAAAAAGCATGACAGGACCTCTTTAATGTGAGGTATGGGGTCAAAAAGACCTCAGATCTCATATTTACACTAAAATGCAATAAAAATGAAAAAAAAATTGTCATTTAAAAAAAAAAAAAAAAATGTCCCTTTAAGAGCTATGGGCAGAAGTGATGTTTTGACTTCGCTTCCGCCCTGTAAAGTTATGGAGACGGATGGGGGCCATCTTCCCCTCACTCATCTCCATACCCAGCATGGGGAAACATCCGCTGCCGAAGGATCCAGTAAGCGGCGGAGGGTGACGGAGCGCAGCAGGCCGATAAAAGTGATCTCGCAGCGAATCCGACCACTCTTATTGGAAAGCAGACCGCCGGCTGAAGAAGAGGATACCGGGGTTATGGCTGCTAGCTGCTGCCATAACAACGATATTCCTCTTCAAAGTTAGGACGCACATCGGCGTGCGGCGGTCCGGAAGTGGTTAAAAGTTCCCTCATCCTGTTTCCATCTTTACTACCTAAAAAGTCACGGACTTGGAACAAAGCATGTTTAGACTTTAACTCACAACTTTGGAGAGATATCTTTCAGCACAAAGCTTTTAAGCAAAGGATGCACCCCTCCTATCCACCTCGTTAAGTTGATTGTGAAGAATTAATATGCAGAAGATGATTGCATAAATCCACAAGCGCCTTCCTTTTTTTTTTATTTTTTTTTTACCACTGCTATAAAAAAGGTCAATAAATTTTATAATTCGGAGATGGAAAAAAAGTTTAATGTTGTGTGACGCTTTTAGTAGTTAAAGGTGAAAAGTCCAAATCCTCCCTTTGCTCTCACACTGCAACTGTTAAATGCGTCTTTAGTTGACTAGAAAAGTAATTTCACTTCCCAGATCCTCCATTCCTGCACGTTCCTTTTTTGCTGCTAGATCCATTCCCGCAGCCTCTTCTCCCCAATGCTCTGGTGGTCACATGCCCTCTGATGTCATCATCACTGATACAGAGCCCATGGACACCAAGGAGAAGTTCAGCACCGGAGAATAGGGGAGAGCCGTCTGCTTTGATTGTCTGCTTGGATCGGGCAATTAAAACTGCTTTTCCTGACCCCTAAACATGTACCTACCCTGTTTCCCCGAAAATAAGACCTAGCGTGATTGTCGCTGATGGCTGCAATATAAGCCCTACCCCCAAATAAGCCCTACCCTGTTTCCCCGAAAATAAGCCCTACCCTGAAAATAAGACCTACAAGGACTTTAACTAGGGCTTATTTGGCGGGTAGGGTTTTTATCGCAGCCATCACCGACAATCACGCTAGGTCTTATTTTAGGGGAAACAGGGTAGGTGCAATTAACCTTTGCAGTACGGGGATAGCCCCACCGCGAGGGGAGGATTTTTACTTTTACCGGATTTGGGCCCCTTCGCTGCCGGAGCCGTTTTTTTGCACACGCTAATTTTAGGGAACACACACACAACAAATTACCCAATTTTGTTAAATATAAAAAGATGAGGTTGCACCGAGTAAATAGATACCCAACATGTCAAACCTTAAATTTGTGTGCACCCCCTAAATGGCAACAAACTTCAGTACCCTTTATTTTCTATAGGTGATGCTTTAACCACTTAAAGCATTTCTTACTGACAGGGTAAGGGCATTTTATTTATCAAACATTTTTTTCTGATTAAGCAGATATATTGTATGCAAGTGCTGTTAGAAGTCATATTGTGGAACAGCTGTTGTGTTCAAATGCCATTTAAAGTGGTTGTAAAACCTAAAAAAAGAAAAAAAACCCTGCAAGACAAAGGCATAATGAGCTAGTATGCATAGCATACTAGCTCATTATGTATTACTTACCATAGATCGAAGCCCCCGCAGCGGTCCTCGTTCACGGCCATAATTCTTTTGTTTACGCGGCGCCTGCTTCACCATTTCCTATGCTTGTCTATATCTACTTGATTGTGAGTACATTACCTACTTTTATTCAATAAACAAACAGTTTTAAAGAATATCACACTATGGGACCCCTCTCTCTTCTATATGACAGATAAACATCCTGGTGGGATGCCGGTATAATACACGGGTCACCCAGCTGACCCGAGAGAGCTACACAGTGGCTTGTACTGTGATCGCGCTATACCCCTGGGGGGGTAGGGGCATCTGGTGAGTGTAAATCTATTACCACCACGGATAATATCACCGGCACCACAGTCACTGAAAAAAGATATCAGAAATTGTTGGATCAAACACTGGACACTGTTTGAAGCACTAATCACTTTATGCTAATTTTCTTAATTAATGGACTAATCTATTGTTAATAATTGTTTTTTTAATTTCATTTATTATATTACCTAGCACGACACCCTCTGTTGAAGTCAGGATATGACGAAACGCGTCAGAACGTGACCTACACAACGCCGGAAGTGACGCGTGCGCTCCAGCGCTGTTGGATCCGGAACAAGGAAGTGATTGTCATCGCTCCTTGGGTATACAGACGGAACCATCGGATGGCTTTATGGTGAAGTGCACAGCGTTTACACTTTCAATGCTCTATTGACTGCTGTGTTTTTGTACGTATATATGGATGGGGGATTTGTGATGTGATGGGTTTTTATTAATAAACGAGATTACGCTATGTGCGCTTTCTTCTGTTTATGATTCTTCTTGGAGCCCTTATCATCTGGTAATCTCCTGGAACAGTGTTGATTGCAGTTATAGCTCAGAGGCTTTCTTCCCTTGGAGGCTTGTTTACCTTTTAGCTCTGGTGAGTTTAAACCCCTGAGGGGAGTGTGTTCTCACATGGTGGAAATGGATTGACCGGTGGAAGGTGCACACTGTGACATTCTTTAGGATCACCTATGAACACTCTCTGAACCACTGTATTATTCTTCACTGCTCCTAAGGACTTTTTTTGTGACGTTGGCCACATATTTATTTATATTTTGCTTAACATTAGCGCTGTTTGTAGTATATGACTGTCACAGTTTACTATTTGACTGTTTATACGTTTTTTATACTATTTTTATATTACCTAGCATGCTATACTTTTATCTAATTTTGTTTTTTTGTTTGCATCAGGGCTTTTTTTCTCGGAGAACAGGTGCAGCAACTCCCTCGTCTGAGTCACCCCACACAACAATAGACTCCCCCAGCAACAATGGACTCCACCCCAACAACAACAGATTCCCTGCAGCAACAGTGAACCACCCACAACAAAATATCACGCCCAGGAACAAAATATCCACCCAAGCAAAATTAGACCCCCCCCAGCAGCAACAACAGATCTCCCAGCAGCCAGCATCAATAGACCCTCCAGCACACCCCACACCCCATGCTATTACATACATTCAGTGCTGGAGGTGCCGGAACTGCGTTCCCCCGCGTTCCCGCTGAAAAAAAGTCTTTATCACAGAGGGTTAAACACATTTTTTGTTTGGAATATAGTTTATTTTTAGGATCACTAAGGCACCACATTTCCATAACTTTTTGATCACTCAATTTTACATTTATCACCACCACTTTATTTTTCATTGTTCACACACTCTCAGTAATTATCATACTTCCAGAGGGTGTAACACATTCCATCACAGTATCAGAGTGGAGTGTGCATTTTTTCCAAGGGATGCCATTATTTAATTTATTTAGTTTCTAGTGTTTTTTACACCTGTTTTTGTAAGCCCCCCCCCACAGACCTTTGGTTGAAGTACAGGACCCAAAGTTTTTATGGTTCTTTTATGGTTTTTAGCTAGAGGAATAGTGCCATATCTACACCATTGTTTACTCATATCATGCTCCACCTAGGTGGTAGTATTATGTAGAGGCTGCCATTCCCTTTCTTTTTCCTTTTCTCTCATTTATAGAGCATCAGATTCTTTTCTAATTTATAGAGCATCAGACATTTTCCCTTCTTTTAACCGGTTCCCGACTGGCGCACGCCGATGTACGTCGGCAGAATGGCACGGCTGAGCAAATGGGCATACCCGTACGTCCCTTTGAATTTGCCGCCGTGCCATTGCGTGCACGCCGGCCGGGAGCTCCGGAAGTCGGGTCGCGGGTCCCGCGGACTCGATCGCCGCAGAGATACCCGCGATCGCCTCACGGAGAGGAGGAAGGGGGAGATGCTAAAGTAAACAAGCATCTCCCCGTTCTGCCTAGTGACAAGTGTCACTGATCTCTGCTCCCTGTGATTGGGAGCAGAGATCAGTGACGTGTCACATGTAGCCACACCCCCCCCCATAGTTAGTAACACATTCCTAGGACATACTTAACCCCTCTCTAGCCCCCTAGTGGTTAACCCCTTCACTGGCAGTGTCATTTACACAGGAATCAATGCATTTGTATAGCACTGATTGCTGTATAAATGATAATGGTCCCAAAAATGTGTCAAAAATGTCTGATGTGTTCGCCATAATGTCGCAGTCACGATAAAAATCGCTGATCACCGCCATTACTAGTAAAAAAAAATTAATAATAAAAATGCCATAAAACTATCCCCTATTTTGTAAACGCTTATTGCGATTTTTTTTTTTTACCAAAAATATGTAGAAGAATACATATCGGCCTAAACTGAGGAAAAAACTGTTTTTTTAAATATTTTTGGGGGATATTTATTATAGCAAAAAGTAAAAAAAAATGTGTTTCTTTTCAAAATTGACGCTATTTTTTTGTTTATAGCGCAAAAAATAAAAACCGCAGAGGTGATCAAATACCACCAAAAGAAAGCTCTATTTGTGGGGAAAAAAGGACGTCAATTTTGTTTGGGAGCCACGTCGCACAACCGACGCAGTGCCAAATCGCAAAAAACGCACTGGTCAGGAAGGGGGTAAATTCTTCCGGGGCTGAAGTGGTTAATATAGTCTCCTGTATCATAAACATACCATAGCGCAGTGTCACACACATTTTTTCTTTGTATCTCGGCCTTTTCCCACAGAGCCACAGGAATTGACAAGTCTATGTGAACCAAGTATTCCGCATTTCAATCAAGATTTAAATTCAAAGAAACTTTAGATAGATAAGGTCCCACCCTTCGTAAAAAATATAAATTGAATTAGCTGCACTAGCCAGTTAGAGCAATATTGAACCCATCACCATTTTGTGTCACTCTCTTTGCCTGTAGGTAACTACATGCTTGTATAAATAAATACATCAATTTTTCAATCTGGCTTCAGCAGTCAAAATTTTACTGAAACCCAAGAGTTTGAGGGGTTCCCCTACATTACCCCTAAACTTCATATTCCTGATATGTGGCTGCTGTACCATGTACTTGTATGAGGAAGTATCCAGCTCTCTTTGTATTGCTTCCTTTGTGTGAAATCTCTGGTGTTCCTGCCAGTCCACCTGCTTTCCTATTAAAAACTGACCACACTAAGCAGGAGAACACAGCGTGGTCAGTTCTCTAGCTGTTTTGGGAACTCAGCTTGCTCTCCTCCAATGATCAGACTTGTCTTGACACGCCCCTGCTGCACAGCCAATCACTGGGAAGTTCAGTGTGCTGCTTCTCCTCCTCCCACCAGCTGTTATGTAGCTGAGAACAGAGGGAATGTGATCACTAGACATGTGCGGTTCAGTCCATTCCAAATTAATATTTGGACCAATTTTTCGTTATTCGGAGATAAGGATATATCTGAATCCCTGAATTACAATGTAAACAAATTTTACCGAATGCTCCGAATAACGTAAAGAAATTGGTCCGAATTTCGGAAATTCAGACTGAAATTCGAATCGAATTTTAGATTGAACTCAAATTCTCACTACACATATTGCTGAAATCAAAGACTGTGTGTGTTATTAGAGTGCCATTTCGAAATAATGGTGTTTTTCTTAAGCCAAAGGCGATTTAAAGAGTCATTGTAATCATTTGATGAAGATTTTTCTTTTGTTTGTTCACTTTGCTGCATTCGAATCGAAAACAATATAACATTTTCGTTTCGACCGATTCAAAATTTATTGATTTGATCGTTTCGAATTGAGAAAAATAGGTATATTCGATGAAAATTCGAACATTCGGAATACTAATTCCGAAAACGAATTGAACGGATCAATCAAATTTAACTAAACGAAATAACTAGATTAACGGAAAAAAATGTTTGTCATGCACATGTCTAGTGATCACTTATAAAAAAGGGAAAAAAAATAAATGAATATTATATTTTTATATCTTTACAACAATATTTTGCCTTTTATTTCTATTTTAAATTGAATGGGTTGTTTTACAAGGTAGTCCTTTACAATCACTTTAAGGGCTTCTCTATAGCAGTTTTACCGCATCACATATATATATTGTGGCAGTGGGACCCCGTGCTACCTGGAAGATTGCTGGTTTACACCAGATTTTGGAGAGACAGGCACGCTGATTGCACAGCTGTGTGCTGGGCTACAGTATTTAGTTGCGACCTGACTATGGCTGGCCATACATTATGCAATTTTCTTGTTCAATTTTATTTTACATTTACCAAAACCATATAATATGAAGTCAAACCTAAACACTTTCAATGTGTATGCAGTCAGGCAGGCCCTTGTACTAAATACCCTGTTTCCCCTAAAATAAGACCTAGCGTGATTGTCGGTGATGGCTGAAATATAAGCCCTATCCTCCAAATAAGCCCTTCCCTGTTTCCTCGAAAATAAGCCCTACCCTGAAAATAAGACCTACAAGGACTTTAACTAGGGCTTATTTGGGGGGTAGGGCTTATATTGAAGCCATCACCGACAATCACGCTAGGTCTTATTTTAGGGGAAACAGGGTTGTTGAAGGTAAATCTAAAGAAAACTGAACAAGAAAATTGTATAGTGTATGGCCAGCCTATGGCTCAGGGCCCCACCCAACAGACAGGAAGTCTGTGCATGTGAGTCAGGTGGACTCCCATTCCTCTGCAGGAGTCAGAGGCTGCATGGGGCAGTAAGAGCATGTATGTCTGCAGGAGGCAGATGTAGTCTGTGACAGAGCAGCAAGGAGCTGATCAGGAGTAAGCTAAGAGAGAGCTTGACTCTAAAGCCCCATACACACCATCAGATTTTCTGCTGATTTTTTCCTTCAGATTTACCAAAGCCATATAATATGAGGTCAAACCTTAGGAGTTTCATTTTGTAGGCAATCAGGCAGGCCCTTGCACTACATGGTTTTGGTAAATCTGAAGACAAAAATCAGCAGAAAACCTGATAGTGTGTATGGGGCTTTAGGAACTCTTTTGGTCTGAGGAGCAGTCCTAAGGCCTAAGCTGGAGGCCTGAAGCAGCCGTGTGGCAAGAAAGTAAGCCAGGAGAGCCAGGAGGCTGAAAAATTCTGATTGTGCAGGATACAGTAATGGTGGAACCCCCTGCCTGGGCTACTGATGTCTTGTGTGCACTTTTCTCATCTTTTAAATAAAAGGCTACCATGCCCTTAAAAATACAGTTTTGGACGGGCGCACTCATTGAAAACGCGCCTACCGCTTGAGTCTGATCACCCCAATCTTACATATGGTGGATTCAGTGCCGGACAAGGTCATTTGGTGCCCAGGGCGAAGATGGCAAACTGAGCCCCCCCCTCCGGTGTAAAGAAAGAGTCAGTGGGAATCAACTATGTTTCCTGTGGAAAAGTGATCATTCCCTCTGTGAAGAGCCCTGTACTGTACTTGTCACCAGCACCTGCTGCCACTGTCACCTGCTGCCAGACGCCACATGCCACTTGCCCTGTCACCTCCTGCCAAATGCCACATGTCACTTGCCACCATCACTGCCATATGCCACATGTCACTTGCCACCGTCACCACCTGCCAGATGCCACATGTCACTTGCCACCGTCACCACCTGCCAGATGCCACGTGTCACTTGCCACTGTCACTTCCTGCCAGATGCAACGTGTCACCTGCCACGTCACCTCCTGTCAGATGCCACGAGTCGCTTGCCACTGTCACCTGCTGCCAGATCCCACATGTCACTTGCCCCGTCACCTCCTGCCAGATGCCATGTGTCACTTGCCACCATCTCTGCCAGATGCCACATGTCACTTGCCACCGTCACCTCCTGCCAGGTGCCACGAGTCACTTGCCACTGTCACCTGCTGCCAGATGCCACGTGTCACTTACCACTGTCACCTGCTGCCAGATCCCACATGTCACTTGCCCCGTCACCTCCTGCCAGATGCCATGTGTCACTTGCCACCATCACTGCCAGATGCCACATGTCACTTGCCACCGTCACAACCTGCCAGATGCCACATGTCACTTGCCGCCGTCACCACCTGCCAGATGCCACATGTCACTTGCCACCGTCACCACCTGCCAGATGTCACGTGTCACTTGCCATTGTCACCTGCTGCCACATGTCACTTGCCCCATCACCTGCTGCCAGATGCCACGTGTCACTTACCACCGTCACCTGCTGCCAGATGCCACATGTCACTTGCCCCGTCACCTCCTGCCAGATGCCACATGTCACTTGCCACCATCACTGCCAGATGCCACATGTCACTTGCCACCGTCACCACCTGCCAGATGCCACATGTCACTTGCCACTGTCACCACCTGCCAGATGCCACATGTCACTTGCCACCGTCACCACCTGCCAGATGCCACGTGTCACTTGCCATTGTCACCTCCTGCCAGATGCCACGTGTTACCTGCCACGTCACCTCCTGCCAGATGCATTTGTCACTTGCCACCGTCACCTCCTGCCAGGTGCCACGTGTCGCTTGCCACCGTCACCTGCTGCCAGATGCCACGTGTCAATTGCCACCGTCACCTGCTGCCAGATGCAATATGTCACTTGCCACCATCACCTGCTGCCAGATACCATGGGTCACTTGCCACCATCACCTGCTGCCAGATGCCACTTGCCACTATCACCTCCTGCCAGATGCCACATGTAACTTGCCACCGTCACCTGCTGCCAGATGCCACATGTCACTTACCACCATCACCTCCTGCCAGATGCCACATGTCATTTGCCATCCATAGCTTGCCTCTCTCCCTCCCCTTCAGTTGGGCATGCTGGGGACCGCAGTTTCCCTCTTAGGATTGCAATGGGCCAGTCCTCGGGACTACCTGTCCCATGACCCTCCTTTGTGATTCTTTTTTTCTTCTTCTGCCCAATAGGAAGGAAAGGGCGCCGCTTCCCGCATCCTGCTCCCCAGTACAGCAGCATGAGAAGGGGGGAAAGACGATCCCGCAGCTGCTCTCCCCGCTGTTGACTGAAGGAGGGAAGGGGAATGGGCAGGAAACAGCGAGCCCTCTCCTGTATAGCAGCGGTCGAGGGGGGGAGGGGAGCAGCACAGTTTCTCCTTCTCGCACCCGCTCGCCACTCCAATCATTTGTCGGCGAGGAGAGCATGCGGGAGTGGGTCCGCAGCAATTGGGCTTCGGCGCCCATCCCCCACTGCCTTTGCTCGTGGCACCCTCCTAGGGTGATTTTTCGTCCCTGATTAGCGGCGTTAGCGGCTATTGTATACAGTCACACACACAGTTGTGAAGAACACTGCTGCACTTCACCTGCGACCCCCCCCCCAGAAAATTGTACCTCCCAGGGCATCCGCCCCTTCCGCCCCTGCCTTGTACCAGCCCTGGGTTAAGGTTGCCACCTGTTTGGGATTCACTCGGACAGTACTGGTCTTGAATCATGTGCCCAGGTTTTGTACTGCCTGTAACACGAACACATGATTCAGGCCAGAACAGGGACAGACCATTCAGGGGGAGGGGACCATCAGCACACCTGTCACTGTGAGACAACTGCAGCGGCATTGCTTGTAAATAAGTACACTCTGCCTGCGGTATATGCTGCAATCCAAAGCTCCTTTCTCTCTCCCCCCCCGCTTCCAATCACCAGTGAGAATCTGGAGGTGGAGCTCACTGTAGCTCCTGTCAGGCGGGCTGCTGCTCACACTACATGCAAGGAGGAGGTGAGCTGAGTTTTCTCTTTTTTTCTTAGAAAAGTCTCCTAGGAAGGAAAGCTGCAAAGTTTAGGAGTATTTGTTTTGCAGATGATGCAGTGAAGGGTTAAGGTGACAGGAGAATCAGAGGAGATATGGGGGGGGGGTGCAGACAGATCACCCCTGACAGATACCTCCTAAGCAACACACATGTCTCTCTATACAGACATCCCCCTATCACTCAGACCAGATAATGTGAAAGTAATGTATGACCATTGCTGTAACACTGTGTATATGTGATGAGTCTACACTTCTGATTGTACAGACTCAGAGCCTGGAAAACACGGGGTGACATGAATGGTCAAAATGACCTTCACATCATCTGTGTGTAGCGGGCACCTACTTTAAGGTAGGTGACCTTTCTAAGTAGTCTCTATGTCAGGCAAATTTAAACAGGATTGTGCTATTTCCCTTTGTGGGTTAGTCTCGGCCAATCATTAATTTGCTTGGTAAGGCCCGGGATTCTCATATAAAAGCCCGGTCACATGGTTAGCTTGAGTTCTTTCCTGTTGGAGCTTGGAGAAGCCAGCCTGGTTCCCGGAGGGGAGAGGTTTCCCCCTCCGGGGGACCAACGGACCCCCCCCCTTGCGAGAAGGGTGGGGAACCGGTCTCCATGGAGGAAGAGATGACACCTTACAGCATGTAGTCGCTGGTGTCGCTGGCCGGGGAAGGGAGCGTGCCATAAAGGAGGAAAGGAAACTAAGAATCATTGCGGAAGAAGTAGCAACATAGCGGAAGGAAACTGGGCAATCGATCGTTAATGAGTGGCACATGGACTATTGATCACGTGAGTGAAAGCCCAAGGGAAGGGTACTACCAGAGGCTGAGGGTTGTTGGTACGCAAGTCAGTGAGATGGACAGTGATGGTCTATGACTTTGGGTTCAGCAATGCCCCGGGATTCCAATCAGTCAAGCAGGAGGAGTTAATCAGAGTGACTTTTCTTTAGCTCAACTTGGAAGTACCATGAGATGGGAAGTAGTGGTAACAAGGTAGCGGTGAAGCTGCAAGCACACATATAGAGATACGGACTGTTCTTTAAAAGTCATGCAGATGAAGAAGTTATTCAGAGTGACTCTTTATCGATTATTCTCTATCAAATCTACTTCCATCTTCCCTGATTGAAGAAATCACACAAAGTGATTTCCTAACTATCCGCAAATGATTCTAGTTTTCCCGTAAAGAGACAGATGATAACATAATCAAAGAGCATTTTAAAAGAAGGCCTTCTCCCATCCCAGTTCATGTTAATATATAAAGCAAGTGAAAAAGCATTAAGGGCTGTGAGTTTTAAATCTATGGGCTGCGAGGGTTGAGTGGAAACGTGAATTACGGATATAAATTTTAATTAGCAGCTCCTTCGGGGGTAAGCGCTTCATGTACATACAGAGTGCTAGGAGCTGGCTTATATACAGTGGGGACAGAAAGTATTCAGACCCCCTTAAATGTTTCACTCTTTGTTATATTGCAGCCATTTGCTAAAATAATTTAAGTTCATTTGTTGACATTTTTTGCAGATTTATTAAAAAAGAAAAACTGAAATATCACATGGTCCTAAGTATTCAGACCCTTTGCTCAGTATTTAGTAGAAGCACCCTTTTGATCTAATACAGCCATGAGTCTTTTTGGGAAAGAAGCAACAAGTTTTTCACACCTGGATTTGGGGATCCTCTGCCATTCCTCCTTGTACATCCTCTCCAGTTCTGTCAGGTTGGATGGTAAACGTTGGTGGACAGACATTTTTAGGTCTCTCTAGAGATGTTCAATTGGGTTTAAGTCAGGGCTCTGGCTGGGCCATTCAAGAACAGTCACAGAGTTGTTGTGAAGCCACTCCTTCATTATTTTAGCTGTGTGCTTAGGGTTATTGTCTTGTTGGAAGGTAAACCTTCGGCCCAGTATGAGGTCCTGAGCACTCTGGAGAAGGTTTTCGTCCAGGATATCCCTGTACTTGGCCGCATTCATCTTTCCCTCAATTGCAACCAGTCGTCCTGTCCCTGCAGCTGAAAAACACCCACACAGCATGATGCTGCCACCACCATGCTTCACTGTTGGGACTGTATTGGACAGGTGATGAGCAGTGCCTGGTTTTCTCCACACATACCGCTTAGAATTAAGGCCAAAAAGTTCTATCTTGGTCTCATCAGACCAAAGAATCTTATTTCTCACCATCTTGGAGTCCTTCAGGTGTTTTTTTAGCAAACTCCATGTGGGCTTTCATGTGACTTGCCCCGACTGGTAGAGGGCTGCAGTGATGGTTGACTTTCTACAACTTTCTCCCATCTCCCGACTGCATCTCTGGAGCTCAGCCACAGTGATCTTCGGGTTCTTCTTTACCTCTCTCACCAAGGCTCTATCCCCCCGATAGCTCAGTTTGGCCGGACGGCCAGCTCTAGGAAGGGTTCTGGTCGTCTCAAACGTCTTCCATTTAAGGATTATGGAGGCCACTGTGCTCTTAGGAACCTTAAGTGTAGCAGAATTTTTTTTGTAACCTTGGCCAGATCTGTGCCTTGCCACAATTCTGTCTCTGAGCTCTTCAGGCAGTTCCTTTGACCTCATGATTCTCATTTGCTCTGATATGCACTGTGAGCTGTAAGGTCTTATATAGACAGGTGTGTGGCTTTCCTAATCAACTCCAATCAGTATAATCAAACACAGCTGGACTCAAATGAAGGTGTAGAACCATCTCAAGGATGATCAGAAGAAATAGACAGTACCTGAGCTAAATATATGAGTGTCACAGCAAAGGGTCTGAATACTTAGGACCATGTGATATTTCAGTTTTTCTTTTTTAATAAATCTGCAAAAATGTCAACAATTCTGTGTTTTTCTGTCAATATGGGGTGCTGTGTGTACATTAATGAGGAAAATTATGAACTTAAATGATTTTAGCAAATGGCTGCAATATAACAAAGAGTGAAAAAATGTAAGGGGGTCTGAATACTTTCCGTCCCCACTGTAAATATGTACTTACAGCTTATAACAGATTGTTTTCATTGAATAGTACTGCTGTATGATTTATTGCTGTATATATTAATAGATGAGCACAAGAGTTTTTTTGATTATAGACGTCACATCATCATCTGACCACTTCTCAACTTCTCCTGTACATACTGCCCCCATCATACCCTCCACACTCCTCTCCCGTACATACTGCCCCCATCATGACACTTCTGCTCTTGCACTTCAGCGATTTGCACAAAGCTAAGCATAGCAGATTGCAGGTGATCTCATTTTCATATTATCTCACCTTCTCTGAAACATGCTCTCTTTACCTCTCCTCCTCTTCACAATCGCAGTCTCTCTCCTCAAGCTCTCTTTTCTACATCCCTCTGCTCCACCACACAATCTGTATATATCACCCTCACTTCTCCCCTCCCCCTACTACTGCACTCATCACCTCTTTCTAACTCTAAGCCCACTTGCTAACATACCCCCCAGGATACTAAAGCATGTCCCCTCATACAAATCATATTCTCATATTACCTCCCTCACTCTTCTGCTTCTCCTAATCGCTGGAGACATTTCCCCAAACCCTGGGCCTCCCTTATTTAACTGTGCCCAACACAACCATCACCATCACCCTACACCCTCTGGCAGTAGTCGCAATCTACACAATTTAGTCTCCATTCCTCTTCTTCCCAACACCAGCCTCCCTCTCTCCTGCGCCCTCTGGAACGCCCGCTCTGTCTGCAACAAACTCACTGCTGTTCATGACCTCTTTGTCACTAATTCCTTTAATCTACTTGCTCTCACCGAAACCTGGCTCCACAAATATGACACCCCTTCTCCTGCTTCCCTCTCCCAGGGCGGCCTTCACTGGACTCACTCCCCTAGGCCTAATGGACGCAAGGGAGGTGGAGTGGGATTCCTCCTATCACCCCAGAGCACCTTCCAGGTTATTCACCCTCCTCCCTCTTTTTCCCTCTCATCATTCGAAGCCCACTGTATACGTCTATTCTCTCCTACTTCCCTAAGAATTGCTGTGATCTACCGGCCCCCTGGACCATTATCGACTTTCCTTGATGAGTTTTCTGCCTGGCTACCCTACTTTCTCTCTTCGGATATTCCCACAATCCTTCTCGGTGATTTCAACATCCCTGCTAATACAAACACTCCTGCTACTTCTAAACTTCTTAGTCTAACCTCTTCATTTGACCTGAAGCAATGGGTACAGGCTTCTACTCACTCTGATGGCAACACCCTTGACCTAGTATTCTCCTACCTGTGCACTCCGTGCAACTTCTCAAACAATCCTTTTCCTCTCTCCGACTACCACCTTATTAGTTTCTCTCTCCCCCTGTCTTCCACCACCTTTCCCTCCAATCGCCTAACCATCACCCGTAGAAGCTTTCGCAACTTCAACTCCTGTCTCCTCTATTCTGCTACTGACCACCTCTATGACAAAATCTCTCCCCTGTCCTGCCCCAACCAAGCCACTTCCATCTACAATAAATCTCTGTCCTCCACCCTGGACAAGCTCGCTCCTCTCACTACACGCAGAATCAGGCCTCGACCCCTACAACCCTGGCAAACAGATGACACTAAAATTCTCAAAAAACGTAGTCGCGCTCTTGAGCGTCTGTGGCACAAGACTAAGTCTCTCGACTTCAACCAATACAAATCTGCCCTCCAAATATACTATTCTTTCCTCCACACTGCCAAGCAAACCTATTTTACAACTCTTATTAACACTTTCTCATCCAATCCCCGTAAACTCTTCTCTACCTTCAACTCTCTACTTTGTCCTCCACCGCCTCCACCCACTGACTTACTCACTGCCCAGGAAATCGCTAATCACTTCAAAAACAAGATTGATACAATCCGTGATGAAATCTCCATTCTACAGGTATCTCCCCCAGCTAAGACCCCATGTCAACAGGTACAACTGACACTCCCCCTATTCAAATCTACTACTACAGATGAAGTTGCTAAACTCCTTTCTATCGCCCACCTAACCACCTGTCCCCTGGACCCTATTCCCTCTCAAATGCTACGGTCACCCTCTGACCCCATCCTACACTCTCTAACCCACATCTTCAATCTCTCCCTCACCTCTGGCATCTTCCCCGATGCTCTAAAACATGCACTGGTCACCCCCATACTCAAAAAGCCGTCCATGGACCCCACCAATCTTAACAACCTACGCCCAATCTCCTTGCTCCCCTTTTCCTCTAAACTCCTTGAACGCCTGGTTTACAACCAACTGAGTGACCACCTCATTAAAAACAACCTTCTTGATCCCCTTCAATCTGGATTTCGCCCTCAACACTCCACAGAAACTGCTCTTTTAAAACTTACAAATGACCTACTAACTGCAAAAACCAACGGACACTATTCTGTACTCCTACTTCTGGATCTTTCAGCTGCCTTTGACACGGTTGACCACCCCCTCCTCCTCAAAAAACTTTACTCCCTCGGTCTCCGTGACTGTGCTCCTCAGTGGCTCTCATCCTACCTTTCCCAACGCACCTTCAGTGTCACTTACAATTCTACTTCCTCCACTCCTCTTCCCTTCTCTGTTGGGGTCCCCCAAGGTTCTGTTCTTGGATCTCTTTTATTTTCAATCTACACCTCTTCCCTGGGTCAGCTGATAGCCTCTCACGGCTTTCAATATCATTTCTATGCTGATGACACACAAATCTATCTCTCCACCCCTCAACTCACTCCATCAGTCTCCTCACGCATCACTAACTTACTAACCGACATATCTGTATGGATGTCACACCACTTCCTCAAACTCAACTTGTCCAAAACCGAGCTTACAATATTTCCTCCCCCACGTTCCTCTTCCCCCGACTTCTCTGTCAAGAGCAATGGCAAAACCATCCACCCGTCCCCACATGTCAGGGTGGTAGGTGTTATCCTGGATTCTGAACTCTCCTTTCAGCCCCACATCCAATCACTTTCCAAAGCTTGCCGCCTCAACCTCCACAACATCTCTAAACTACATCCCTTCCTAACCAATGAAACCACAAAGCTCCTGATTCACTCCCTGGTTATCTCTCGTCTTGACTACTGTAACTCACTCCTCATTGGCTTACCTTTAAATAGACTATCCCCCCTTCAGTCCATCATGAATGCTGCTGCCAGACTCATCCACCTTACAAACCGCTCAGTGTCTGCTACCCCTCTCTGCCAATCCCTCCATTGGCTACCACTTGCCCAACGAATTAAATTCAAAATACTAACAATAAGTTACAAAGCCATCCACAACTCTGCCCCCAGCTACATCACTAACCTAGTCTCAAAATACCAACCTAATCGCCCTCTCCGTTCCTCCCAAGATCTCCTGCTCTCTAGCTCCCTCATCACCTCCTCCCATATCCGCCTCCAGGACTTCTCCCGAGCCTCGCCCATCCTCTGGAATTCCCTACCCCAATCTGTCAGACTGTCTCCAACTTTATCCACTTTTAGGCGATCCCTGAAAACTTTCCTCTTCAGAGAAGCCTATCCTGCCTCCATCTAACAACTGCACTATTTTCTCCATTAGCTCATCCCCCACAGCTATTACCCTTTTGTATAACTTGACCTTCCCTCCTAGATTGTAAGCTCTAACGAGCAGGGCCCTCTGATTCCTCCTGTATTGAATTGTATTGTACTTGCACTGTCTGCCCTAATGTTGTAAAGCGCTGCGTAAACTGCCGGCGCTATATAAATCCTGTATAATAATAATAATAATAATCATACCCTCCTCACTCCTCTCCCGTACATACTGCCTCTATCATACCCTCCGCACTCCTCTCCCATACATACTGCCCCCATCATACCCTCCGAACTCCTCTCCGGTACATACTGCCCCCATCATACCCTCCGCACTCCTCTCCGGTACATACTGCCCCCATCATACCCTCTGCACTCCTCTCCTATACACACTGCCCCCATCATACCTTCCGCACTCCTCTCCTGTACATACTGCCCCCATCATACCCTCTGCACTCCTCTCCCGGACATATTGCCTCTATCATACCCTCCGCACTCCTCTCCCATACATACTGCCCCCATCATACACTCCTCTCCCATACATACTGCCCCCATCATACCCTCCGCACTCCTCTCCGGTACATACTGCCCCCATCATACCCTCTGCACTCCTCTCCTGGACATACTGCCCCCATCATACCCTCCGCACTCCTCTCCGGTACATACTGCCCCCATCATACCCTCTGCACTCCTCTCCTGTACATACTGCCCCCATCATACCCTCTGCACTCCTCTCCTGTACATACTGCCCCCATCATACCCTCCGCACTCCTCTCCTGGACATACTGCCCCCATCATACCCTCCGCACTCCTCTCCGGTACATACTGCCCCCATCATACCCTCTGCACTCCTCTCCTGTACATACTGCCCCCATCATACCCTCTGCACTCCTCTCCTGTACATACTGCCCCCATCATACCCTCCGCACTCCGCTCCCGTACATACTGCCTCCATCATACCCTCCGCACTCCTCTCCCGTACATACTGCCCCGTCATACCCTCCGCACTCCTCTCCCGTACATACTGCCTCCATCATACCTTCCACATTCCTCTCCCGTACATACTGCCTACATCATACCCTCCGCACTTCTCTCCCGTACATACTGCCTCCATCATACCCTCCGCACTCCTCTCCCGTACATACTGCCTCCATCATACCCTCCGCACTCCTCTCCCGTACATATTGCCCCCATCATACCCTCCGCACTCCTCTCCCGTACATACTGCCCCCATCATACCCTCCGCACTCCTCTCCCGTACACACTGCCCCCATCATACCCTCTGCACTCCTCTCCCGTACATACTGCCTCCATCATACCTTCCACACTCCTCTCCCGTACATACTGCCCCCATCATACCCTCCGCACTCCTCTCCCGTACATACTGCCCCATCATACCTTCTGCACTCCTCTCCAGTACATACTGCCCCCATCATACCTTCTGCACTCCTCTCCCGTACATACTGCCCCCATCATACCTTCCGCACTCCTCTCCCGTACATACTGCCCCCATCATACCCTCTGCACTCCTCTCCTGTACATACTGCCCCCATCATACCCTCCGCACTCCTCTCCTGTACATACTGCCCCCATCATACCCTCCGCACTCCTCTCCCGTACATACTGCCCCATCATACCTTCTGCACTCCTCTCCCGTACATACTGCCCCCATCATACCCTCTGCACTCCTCTCCCGTACACACTGCTCCCATCATACCCTCCGCACTCCTCTCCCGTACATACTGCCTCCATCATACCTTCCACACTCCTCTCCCGTACATACTGCCCCCATCATACCCTCCGCACTCCTCCCCCGTACATACTGCCCCATCATACCTTCTGCACTCCTCTCCCGTACATACTGCCGCCATCATACCTTCTGCACTCCTCTCCCGTACATACTGCCCCATCATACCCTCCGCACTCCTCTCCCGTACATACTGCCCCCATCATACCCTCCGCACTCCTCTCCTGTACATACTAGACTTGGGCAGAGTGATTCATTTTAGTGAGTCGAATCATTTGGATCAGTTCAGTGAAATGATTCGAATCACTGAATCGACTCACGACTGATGATTGTGTGCTCTCTGTGATTTAGGCCGGGTTCCCACAGTGCTGTGTTCAGTGTGCTGTGCGACATCTGTGCAAATCACATGCGATGTCTGTGCGATGCAAATTCAGCCTTACAGATTCGTATGGCTGAATGTGCCTCACATTTGGATCAAAGTCGTGCAGGACCCTTTTTGGTCCACACCTGAATCGTATCGCATGGGTGTTCACACACCCAAGCGATTCGATCCCTGTCCGAATTGACAGTTTGCACTGTGATATGCGAAACCAATCTGGGGGTGTCATTAACTTTGTATTGGCACTTCCAGCAGTTTGCAATCGCATAGGACAGTGTGGTGCGATGCACGAACTGCAGGGTTTCCTGCACGATCGCACCAATGTGAACCTCATTCAAAGACTTCTGACAGCAGCTCATGAATCTAATGTGACCTGATGAGTCACTCGTAGATTCTGGAGCCATGCTGCTGAGCTCACACGGCTCATGTTACAAAACATAATGTTGATACTTCTGTGCTCTCTTCCTGAGTGTCTCATCACAGACTGGACTTCACTTCACTAGCCGCTGCTTCACACACAGACCTCATACAAAAGAGAACCTTGTGTGACTCTGTGATTTATTCAGAAACTTGAAGTCTTGATGGCTCACAGCTAATCATGTTATAGCTAATTTTACAAATCATGAGCTGAGGCTGCTGTTTTTTCAGCTCCCTACACATCCTGAAAGGGGAGGATCTTTGACAATAAATTGAATCAGATTCACTTTCATGATTCAATTCATTCAAACTCTGTAGTGAGTTGATTCACTGATTCGATTCAGTAGCCAAGCCTCCATCATACCTTCCGCACTCCTCTCGCGTACATACTGCCCCCATCATACCTTCCGCACTCCTCTCCCGTACATACTGCCCTCATCATACCCTCCGCACTCCTCTCCCGTACATACTGCCCCCATTATACCCTCCGCACTCCTCTCCCGTACATACTGCCCCCATCATACCCTCCGCACTCCTCTCCCGTACATACTGCCCCCATTATACCCTCCGCACTCCTCTCCCGTACATACTGCCCCCATCATACCCTCCGCACTCCTCTCCCGTACATACTGCCCCCATCATACCCTCCGCACTCCTCTCCCGTACATACTGCCCCCATTATACCCTCCGCACTCCTCTCCCGTACATACTGCCCCCATCATACCCTCCGCACTCCTCTCCCGTACATACTGCCCCCATCATACCCTCCGCACTCCTCTCCCGTACATACTGCCTCCATCATACCTTCCACACTCCTCTCCCGTACATACTGCCCCCATCATACCCTCCGCACTCCTCTCCCGTACATACTGCCCCCATCATACCCTCCGCACTCCTCTCCTGTACATACTGCCCTCATCATACCCTCTGCACTCCTCTCCTGTACATACTGCCCCCATCATACCCTCCACACTCCTCTCCCGTACATACTGCCCCCATCATACCCTCCACACTCCTCTCCCGTACATACTGCCCCCATCATACCCTCCACACTCCTCTCCCGTACATACTGCCCCCATCATACCCTCCGCACTCCTCTCCCGTACATACTGCCCCATCACACCCTCTGCACTCCTCTCCTGTACATACTGCCCCATCATACCCTCCGCCACCCTTTGGGCACCTTCTGCTAATGTCGTGTTAGTTGAGCATTGATTCCGAGAATGCATGTTTGTACTTTGGACTTTTGTGTGACGGACTTGTGTACAGATGATACGAAAGTCTGACCACAGACCGTTGTCCGCCAAAAATTTACTAGCCTGCCATCCAACATTTGTTGATGGAAAGTTGGACAACAATTGTCTGATGGAGTGTACTAACGGTCGGATTTTAGGCAAACAGTCAGTCATCACACAATTCCCTGCCGAAAATCCGATCGTGTGTACAAAGCTTTAGGCTACTTTTACATTGGAGGCATTTTTCAGGCGCTTTAGCGCTAACATAGCGCCTGTAAAGCGCCTGAAAACTGCCTCATCTGCAGCCCCAGTGTGAAAGCACGAGTTTGATCAGTGCTATAAAAATGCACTGATTACTGTGTAAATGTCACTGGCAGAGAAGGGGTTAACACTAGGGGCTGATCAAGGGGTTAATTGTGTGTTCCCTCAGCGTGTTCTAACTGTATGGGGATAGGATTGACTAGGAGGCGCTCGTGCACACGCTTTTGCGTGGCTGGCGGCGATTGTGCCCACCAGCCACTCGCATCGGGTTCCCCACCGTGCAGCGGGCGCACGCGTGCACGCCCTCTGGTGGCCGCCAAAAGGGGAGGACATACCTATACGGGATTTCGCCCAGGGGAGCCATTCTGCAAATTTGCGTGAGCCAGTCGGAAACCGGGTAAGCTATAAGAGAGCTTGAATCTAAGAAACTCTTTTGGTCTGAGGAGCAGACCTAAGGCCTAGGCTGGAGGCCTGAAGCAGCCGTGTGGCAAGAGAGTAAGCCAGGAGGCTGAAGTATTCTGATTGTGCAGGATACAGTAATGGTGGAACCCCCTGCGTGGGCTACTAATGTCCTGTGGGCACTTTTCTCATCTTTTAACCAATCATCTTTCTGAGATTTGTTGTTTACAAGTTAAAAACAGTTTTTTTTGCTAGAAAATTACTTAGAACCCCCCAAACATTCTACATTTTTTTTTCTAACACCCTAAAGAATAAAATGGCGGTCGTTGCAATACCTTCTGTTACACCGGATTTGCGCAGCAGTCTTACAAGCACACTTCTTTTGGAAAAAATACACTTTTTTGAATTAAAAAATAAGACAACAGTAAAGTTAGCCCAATTTTTTTTAATATTGTGAAAGATAATGTTACACCGAGTAAATTGATACCTAACATGTCACGCTTTAAAATTACGCCCGCTCGTGGAATGGCGAAAACTTTTACCCTTAAATATATCCATAGGTGACCTTTAAAAAAATTCTACAGGTTGCATGTTTTGAGTTACAGAGGAGGTCTAGGGCTAGAATTATTGCTCTCACTCTACCGACCACGGCGATACCTCACATGTGTGGTTTGAACACAGTTTTCACATATGCGATCGCTTCTGCACGCGAGCTCAGCAGGATGGGGCACGTTTACATTTTTTTCTTTTTTTCTTATTTCTTTTACTTTTTATTTTTACACTGTTCTTTTAAAAAACAAAAATTCACTTAAAAGATGATTCACTTGATCCGATTGGACGGTCCCGCGCTGGAGGTCCAGGACACTGGTGATCTTCATAAGGGGCTTGTATATATATATATAGGAATAGCACGTATGGGACTCCACTACCGCTGAGGAAGTCCCGTTGAGGACGATACACGTGCGGGAGCATCCCAGGACGTCACTGCAGCCACCTTATTTACAGAGGTCTTATTGAGACTACCATTTAATTATCCATCCCAGCACTAGGGCCATAATGCTTTTTATGTGAGTACCTGTTTTTACAATAAAAGGATATCGTTTTAGCCATACAGAGTGCACTATATATTTCATTACGTTTCGTGTTACCATGGTTGAAAAATAAGAGCAACAGAGTACGGTTCTTCAAATTGATGTGGCAACCTACCTCATTGATCTATCCATTCAAGCCTCCATTCATGACCACTGTGAGTGGTGAAAGCTTTATCCGACCCATCTGTTAGTTCAGGGGTCCATGGATTGAGGTGAGCGGTTTGGCTTACTGGTGGTGGAATCTCGGATTTTCGGTGCACCATATGAATATTTGAGAGCACCCTCACCACCGTAGAGGAGACTACTTTTTGTTTACTCTTTACTATCCATTTTTAAGGGGACTTTCATCATATATGTCATGAGCAATGTGTTATGCCCCGTACACACGGTCGGACTTCGTTCGGACATTCCGACAACAAAATCCTAGGATTTTTTCCGACGGATGTTGGCTCAAACTTGTCTTGCATACACACGGTCACACAAAGTTGTCGGAAAATCCGATCGTTCTGAACGCGGTGCCGTAAAACACGTACATCGGGACTATAAATGGGGCAGTGGCCAATAGCTTTCATCTCTTTATTTATTCTGAGCATGCGTGGCACTTTGTCCGTCGGATTTGTGTACACACGATCGGAATTTCCGACAACGGGTTTTGTTGTCGGAAAATTTTATATCCTGCTCTCAAACTTTGTGTGTCGGAAAATCCGATGGAAAATGTGTGATGGAGCCCACACACGGTCGGAATTTCCGACAACAAGGTCCTATCACACATTTTCCGTCGGAAAATCCGACCGTGTATACGGGGCTTTAGTCTGCTGATTTCATTTATAGTGCTGCACTGTTATTTTTATAGCATTTGTAAAAGGTTTTATATGTTTACTTTTAGTGTTCAGCTGCTCTTATTTCAGGTTAGGGTATTGTTTTTGCGCTGACTGATTTCTCATTGTTCTATACCTCTAATCCTTTTTGAAGTGTATGAGAGCTGGAGAAGGAGCCAAAGGGGAGCGGCGGAGAGTTATATTTACACTACCATGCGATTTATTACGGTATATGAGGTGAGGGTTCTGGGAGACTGACTGTTCGTGAATGAATCTATTTATGAAGTTTTACATGGATACTGAGCAACACTGATTTGCTTTCTCATCAACACACCATCTCTGTGCACTACCTCATGAACATTTATCACCCTTGTACTCAACGTTCTCCATAGAAGACGAGTTATTATCATCTCTTTGTCTCCTACAAGTGAACTATTTTTATGTGCCCATATACGCATTTTTCTGGCATATTTGCACATGCGATTTTTTGCACATGCACATTATTATATTTATTATATTTTCTTACACATTGATTGACTTTTTCTCCATTTTTTGCTTATTTAGTGGCCATTTGTTCAGTTTTGCTATTATTGTTATCAATATTGCACATGCGATTTTTTTGCACATGGGACTTTTTGCACATTATTGATTTTTTCCACTTTTTTTCCTATTTAGTGGATATTTGTTTTTATTTGTGTACATTTTCATGTCCCTTGTAATCAATGTTTGCACAGTTCCTTCTACTTTTATATGAAGTCTTCACTCCTTCTTGACTGCACATTGCACTTTTTGGAATTTGAATATTTGCTAGTCTGCGCGAGATCACTTTATTCAACTTGCTTAGGTAAATGCCCCAAAAAGAGAAGACTTTTGCTCTCACAGACACATGTTGTCCGTGTTTCCCAGGCAGAGAGCCAAAACGAAAATAGTTTGTGCAACATAATTTCGGCATGACAGATCTTTCTTTTGGCATAAAACTTTGCATTTCGAGGATCGAAATGCGCCCACTAACGTTTCTAAAGTCGAACGATCGAGCCTATCAAACACTTTTCTATCCATGTATGGCCACTTGAAGACCAGGCCTTTTCTGGCACTTTTTGTTTACAAGTTTAAATCGTTATTTTTGCGAGAAAATTACTCATAACCCCCAAACATTATTAAAAAAATTACTCATAACCCCCAAACATTATATATTTTTTTTATTAGCAGAGACTTGCGGCTTTAAATTTTTTTACAGGTTACCTGTATAGAGTTACAGAGGAAGTCTAGCTCTAGAATTATGGCTCTCACGCTAACGTTTGTGCCAATACTTCACATGTGTGGTGCGAACACCATTTACATATACATTCACTTTTGCGCATGAGCACAGGGGGAATGGGGGCGCATAAAAAAAAAAAAAAAAATTTCTTATTTTTTTTTATTTTTACACTTTTTAATTTTTTTTCATCACTTTTATTCCTATTACAAGGGATGTGAACATCCCCTGTAATAGAAAAAAATATGACAGGTCCTCTTTATGGTGAGATCTGCGGTCAAAAAGCCCCAAAATCTCTCCTATACCTTTAACCCTTGCGCTGCCAGGCCCTGTGCTCCCTTTTTACCCTCAGGTGGCCAGACCATTTTTGCAATTTTTCCTTTGCTTTTTTATATTTCACTTATAACTTTCAAAGTTTGTAAATGACCCCCCCCCCTAATCATATATTTTCTGAAAGCACAAGACCAGTAGAATAAAAAGAAGGTGCTACTGATTTCTAAGGTCTCAAGATATTTGCGCAAATGTTTATCATTATGGCTGATAGCTTTAGCCATAATCCCGGTAAACCACTTGCATTTAGAAACGCCTGTTTTGACGTGTTTGCATGCCGCGTTTAGCCACATTTAGCGGCGTTTTACCGCGTTTGCGTCTAGAAGCGATTAATTAAGCTGACAAAAACCCTCCCCGAGCACTTTTCTGCAGCAGGAAATGACATTTTGCGACCCAAATTTGGTGTGCAAACACAGTGGAACTAGCACACATATCCAAAATTGGGGTTCCTAACACCAAGTGGCCCCGAGATATGGGGCCCCAAAGTCGGGTTGCAAAATGTCATTCTCTGCTGCAGAAAAGTGCTTGACATTTTCCGACCCAAATTTGGGGCCCTGTAACTCGGGGCCACTTGGTGCTAGGAACCCCAGCTTTGGATATGTTGTAGTGCTGGTTCCACTGTGTTTGCACACCAAATTTGGGGTTTATAGCACCAAGTGGCCTCGAGATATGGGGCCTCAAATTCGGGTCGCAAAATGTCATTCTCTGCTACAGTTTACCATCATATTTCTGTTTTTTCTGGTCCAAAAAGTAGGGTTCCTTTAAAAACACTTATAAACACAAACGCGACTAAACGCGGTACTGGCGTTTAGCCGCGTTTGGCATCTGAAGCGTGGAAAACGTTTGCGTCTGAACCCATTTTTGTGCTTCTGGAAAAACGAGGTTAAACACAACTGCCTAAAAACACCAAAAAATTAGACTGTGTACATGGACACATAGGATAACATTGAATGAGTTCAGGGGCAGTTGAAAAAAGTGTCCAAGTGCCTCTGAACGCACGTTTAACAGCGTCTCGTGTGCATGAGGCCTTATACAGCAAAACCATGGATTGCGAGTAACTTCGTCTGAGAGTTTTGCAATACAAGCTATTTTTTTTAATAAAATTTGACTTGATATACAAGCGATGTCTTGATATACAAGTAGCGTCACGTCACAACTGACTATAAAAGAGAAGAGAGGCGCCTCTAAGTGTAGCAATACGGTTACATTTAATGAAGGTACAACATTTAGCAACTCACATGGTTCATAGCTCCCAACTGTCCCTGATTTGGAGGGACTGTCCCTGATTTGGAGCAATGTCCCTCTGTCCCTCATTCCTCCTCATTTGTCCCTCATTTTGGTCTGATCTATATAGTTGTATATAAAATGCACTTTTTATCTATCAAAAAGTGTTTTTCAGCACTAAACCTTTCATCTGATTTCTGAATTGTTGCATTTGTAAATTCCAAAAGCCAATATAAAGGAATAGTAGTGGCAAAAAAAAGCACTTGTGGTTTTTTTTTTGTACAATTCTCCTTTAAGGGGGTGTGGCAAGGGGTGTGTCCTATGCCTGCATACTTTTGCCGACAGGTGTCCCTCATTCCCATCTCAAAAAGTTGGGAGGTATGCATGGTTGATGATTAAAACAGGCACATCTAAGTATGCAGGCATCCGGGGTAAAGCTGTCCACATCCACCGTCTTCCGTACCGCCATCAACATCCTCCCTTCCATGCCACGCTCCACAAACGCTTCAAGCCTCGCTTTCAGATCGCTCTACTGCAGGGTAGTTTTCCCAGTCATGATTGCAAACTGACAGTGATGACAGCTGGCAGTACGATGGATGGTCTGTGTGAACAGCTTTACCCCGGATGCCTGCATAATTAGATGTGCCTCTCTTTACCACTTGCCTACTGCCGCACGCCGATTTACGTCGTCAGAATGGCTTAGGCAGGCAAAAGGGCGTACCTGTACGTCCTTTAGAATTTGCCACCTAGCGGGCATGCGCGCCGTGGGAGAATGCCCGCGGGTCCCGTGAACACGATGTTCGCCGGCGGCCAGTGATTGCGGCGAGGAGAGGCAGAACGGGGAGATGTCTATGTAAACAAGGCATTTTCCTGTTCTGCCTAGCAACATGACAGGGATCTACTGCTCCCTGTCATCGGGAGCAGCGATCTCTGTCATTTTGTAGTGAGCCCATCTCCCCTACAGTGAGAACATATCCAGGGAACACACTTAACCCCTTGATCGCCCCCTAGTGTTTAACCCCCTCCCTGCCAGTGTCATTTATACAGTAATCAGTGGCTATTTGCACCTCCGATCGCTGTATAAATGTCAATGGTCCCAAAATAATGTCAAAAGTGTCTGATCTGTCTTCCATAATGTCACAGTCCCGATAAAATCGCAGATCGCCGCCATTACTAGTAAATAAATTGAAAAAATAATAATAAAAATGTCATGAATATATCCCCTATTTTGTAGACGCTATAACTTTTGCACAAACCCAGGGCTTTTTTTCAGCTGGAACTTGGTTGAACTCGGTTCCACCACCTCTGGCTCAGGCCCTCTGCTCACCATTATCACTTGTAATAACAGAAGTCCGGCTTCTATGTATACAAGTGACAGCTTGTCTCCCAACGACTCCCACAGATCTGATCTCCTGCGTGGCTCCCACTGAGTGCAGGATGGGGACAAGGGAGATGCAGATGCCCGGGGTGCAGTGCAGATCCTGACTCTCCCACTGGTGAGAGAGGCAGAGCCACCTACAATGTGCAGGGAGGTACTAGAGCCAACTGGGTGTTTCAGCCTAATACAGCAACACAAATGCAATTTTTAAAATGATTTAATATGTTTATGTTTACTTTGTATTAGCTGTTCATCACTGTTTGCTCTGTCAGGGCAAACATTTGTATTTCTGCATTACCTGATCACGCGGTGTATTGCACACACTTTGCCATTTTCCACGAGAGACTTCTGTCTGCACGGAATTTACTCCGTAGTAGATACAGCTATTGATGACTCTAGTGGTCATTAGGGATGGGCTGAACGGACCCCTGTTCGGTTCGGACCAGAACTTCCGAACACCACGAACGTTCGGACTCGAACACCGAACCCTATTAAAGTCAATGGGACCGAACGTTAAATATCAAAAGTGCCCATTTTTTGAAAGCTTAAATACAAGTAATTAGGCATACAATGGCTATAGGGGTCCGGGTCCTGCCCTGGGGGACATGGATCAATAAAAAATAAGTTTGTGAAAAACGTAATTTTTAAATGAGCAGTGATTTTTTTATTTTTAAAGTGTAAGCCTAAAAATTAAAAATTCCTTCCAATATAGTGCCAGGGGGTCCCCTTAGTCTAGCTGTAAAGTGGCAGATCTGTACCATGTCTAGAATCTGCTGCAGCAATAATTGAATTTATAAAGCCAAAAAAAATGACATTTTTCCTGCAAGCTGCCTTTATTTTTCTCAGCAACAGCTGGGGAGCCAGTGTGTATGACAAGGCCACAATGTAGTGCACTGGGAACAAGATTAGAGATTTATTGGATACATTCTGGTGTCACTTTGACCTTGGATAGAAGTAACGGGTGCGTTAAAATTGGTCTTTGGGTGTCGGTGGCACCTTCCCACCGTAACCCTATGGAGGTACTCTTGATACAAGCAAGAATTTGCATTGCTGTAAAAAATTGCAATGATATGCACCTGTCAGACAGGTGCAGAAAAATTTGTCTTTGGGTGTCGGTGGCGCCTTCCCACCGTAACCCTATAGAGGTACTCTTGATGTAAGCAAGAATTTGCCTTGCTGTAAAAAATTGCAATGATATACACCTGTCAGACAGGAGCAGAAAAATTTGTCTTTGGGTGTTAATTGTGCCCATGAAACCTATACCAAAAACATTCTTCCAGAAGAAATGATTGAACACCCTCAAAGCTAGGCAGCCTCGAAGTCCTGCAGAGATTCCACATCCCAAAAAGACTTAATCAGTGACATCGGCATCAGGAGCTTCATAGCTGGTAATCCAAGACTGATTCATTTTTATAAAAACGGTCCAGTAACGAAACCTCCTGCAGCACAGAATGCCCGTTCTGAAAGCACACTGGATGCAGGGCAGCCCAACAACTCAATAGCATACTGGGCAAGTTCTGGCCAGTGGTCTATTCTCATGACCCAGTAAGCCAGTGGATCGTCAGCCGGAAAGCTCTCCATCTCTGTTTTGGCCCCGAGGTAATCGCCCACCATGTGATGCAGGCACTGCCGATGGGATGTGGAAGCTGACAGCCCTGGGCAGCGAGGACTAAAAAAATTCCAAAATGTCTCACTTAGGCGGATGCCTTCTCCAGCGCTCCTTTCTTGACCAACAGAAGACTCAAAGGGACGTTTTCCACCATACTGTAACCTACTAGAGTCAGGAAAAACATTCAATAAAATCCTCTTTAATGTGTCCTCAAGAGATTTTATCCTCTGCACTCTCTGTGGGGACAGGATGAGTTCAGAGACCTTCCCCTTATTACGGTGGTCAAGGAGGGTTGCCAACCAGTAATCATCCTTCTCCTTTATGCCACGTATTCTTGGGTCCTTTCGCAGGCTTTGAAGCATGAGGTGGCCCATACGCCTCAAATTTGCAGAGGCTTGAGAAGTAGACTCCTCAGGGTCACTCAGGATTACAGCATCTGGAACTTCCTCCTCCAAGCCACATACTACTCCCAAGGGTCCTGGGGTTGCAAAAACAACCGCTTACAGATTGACGCATGTCTTCCTCTTCTTCAAAGCCTATGAAAGTGTCATAATCCTCCTCCTCATCCTCCTCCCCTTTCTCCTCCTGTTTGTTCTGTGACATAGGAATGATGGTGTCTGCATAAAGTGGGCCTTGAGAGGAAAGGAAGTCCTCAGGGATTGTGTCACTGATGCATGCACTGTCACTGCTCACCATCCTTGTGGCCTCCTCAAATGGTGACAATACAGTGCATGCATCCTTAATGATCAGCCATTGGCGTGGGGAAAAAAAGCTGAGGCGGCCTGAGCCTGTCGTCGTGCCGCACTGACACAAATACTGGTTGATGGCCCTCTGCTGCATGTATAGCCGCTGCAGCATTCCCAAAGTTGAGTTCCACCTGGTGGGCATGTCACAAATCAGGCGGTTTACGGGCAGGTGGAATTCCCGCTGAATTTCAGCCAGCCGAGCACTGGCTGTGTATGACCGCCTGAAATGGCTACATACTCTTCTGGCCTGCTTTAGTACATCTTGCAACCCTGGGTACGTACTTAGGAAATGCAGCACCACCAAATTGAGGACATGTGGCAGGCATGGCACATGTGTCAACTTTCCCTGTCTAAGGGCGGACAGGAGGTTTGAGCCATTATTGGACACCACCATTCCTGGCTCCAGCTGGCGTGGTGTGAACCACCTCTGGGCCTGCCCTTGCAGAGCTGCAAGAATCTCTGCTCCGGTGTGCTTCCTGTCCCCTAAACACACCAGCTGAAGCACTGCATGGCACCTTTTAGCTTGATTCTGGGAAAAGCCCTTTGAACGCTTAGGGGTACCTGATATTCATAGGACAATTCTGCAGAGGAGGGCATGGAAGTGGCGAAGGAGGAGGAGGGGGTAGAGCTCACAGGTCTGGCATCATCACCACCAGCTGTATGGAGACGTGGGGGCACAACAAGCTGCAGCACTGAGCCCTGTCCTGCATCCTTTCGAGTTGCAAGCAGCGTTACCCAGTGTGCGGTGAATTAAATACCGTATTTATCGGCGTATAACACGCACAGGCATATAACACGCACATTCATTTTAAGAGGGAAGTTTCAGGAAAAAAAACTTAAATTTTAAATAAGGAACTTTGAAGCAAAATAAGGGTCCATGCCCATCTGCAGCCTCACCATTGCCATCAATGCAGCCTGATCAATGCCCATCTGCAGCCTCACAAGTGCCATCAATGCAGCCTCATTAATGTAGCCTCACCATTGTCATCAATGCAGCAGCCTCACCATTGCCATTAATACAGCAGCCTCACCATTGCCATCAATGCAGCAGCCTCACCATTGCCATCAGTGCAGCCTGATCAATGCCCGTCTGCAGCCTAGAAGGGACAGGGAGGGGGTGGGACGAGCGCCGACAGATTACATACAGTGAGAATCTCCTATGATAGACAGAACAGTGGTCCAATGGCGGCCCAGGAGACAGAGCTTCCTATTACAGAGGCCGCCAAGTAAACAGGAGATTCTCACTGTATGTAATCTGACGGATCTCATCCCGCTCCCCTCCCTGTCCCCTCCGAGGCAGCTAAAATTGAAGTATCGATGTATAACACGCACATGCTATTTGCACACGATTTTCATTTTGAAAAAGTGAGTGTTATACGCCAATAAATACAGTATATCGTCCCTGCCCATGCTTGCTGGACCACATGTCAGCAGTAAGGTTTTTATGGCTGACTGCCTTGCCCAAAGATGCCAGAACATTCCCTTCCACATGATGGTAGAGAGATGGAACAGTCTTATGTGAAAAGTAGTATCGACTGGGAACCTGCCATTGTGGTACAGCACATTGTGCGAATTCACGGAAGGGGCAGAATCCACCAGGCTGAAAGGCAGAAGTTGGAGAGCCAACAGCTTTGACAAGCTTGCATTCAGGCGCTGGGCATGTAGGTGGCAGGGACTGTATTTTTTTTTTCGCTGCAGAAGATGGGGCAGAGAAATTTGCCGGCTACAGTCTACAGCTGGTGGTGTGCTGCTGGTAGATGAGCTTCTGCTGAAAGGTAATAATGACTCGATATCGCAGGGGCAGACTGAAGTGGGTAAGGAGGAGAAGGAGGAGGGACAGATTTGTACCCCATTTGTGTGGGTTTAGGTGCTCTTGCCAACGTGCTGAGTGGTTAGACATTAAATGCCTTGTTAGGCATGTGGTACCCAAATGGTTGGTGTTTTTGCCATGTTTGATATGCCTGTGACACAGTTTGCAGATAGCAACAGTGTGATCTGCTGCAGATGTGCTGAAAAAAGCCCAGACAGCTGAGCTGAGGGGGGTGGGCTGGGAGATAACAGCTGCAGAATGTGATGGAATAGGGTTGCTGCTCTCTACTCTTTCTTGATGCCGACCTCCTTGGGGTTGTGCCGCCTCACCTTCAGTTTCCTCCTCTGCTCTATCTGGCACCCAAGTCGCATCAGTGACCTCATCATCATCATCAAGCAGCAAGTGGCTGACGCTGTGGTCAAAAAACTCAGCTGACTCCTCAATGGCTGATGTTAGGGCTATGGCAGGAATATATGTGGACAAGGAGGCAGGTTTATCCACTCTGGCAATTGCAGGGGACTGCACACTTGTCTCTGCTTGTGTGACGGAGGATGAGGAGGATAAGGAAGGTTTAGTAAGCCAGTCCACCACCTCCTCTGCATGCTGTGGCTGGATAGCACGGGCAAACTCACTAAACAGAGGAAATGATGCCCTGCCTGAGGACTGATCACCACTTCCTCCTTTGCCTGTGAACACATTTGTTGCTGGCCCCCTTACAGTGTCAAGGGAACATCTGCCTCTCCTTGTTGTTCTCCCAGACATTTTTGGGAGGGAGGGGGCGGTGCTTAGAAGCAAATGTAAAGGAGATGTTGAAATCTGTACATAGATGCACATTAATAAATGTAAAGAGATGTTTGGTGCCCTTTAATTTGAGTACTCACACTACACAGACACACTCCACGGATACAATATAATATACTGCAATATAATGTGCCAAACGTACAGTGTCGCACAGAACTATATGGCGTTAAACTGGCAGCAACACACACAGAAGTAAATGGCGTTAAACTTGTAGTAACGCACACAGAACTATATGGCGTTAAACTGGCAGTAATGCACGCAATACGATATGGCGTTAAACTGGCAGTAACACACGCAAAACTATATGGCGTTAAACTGGCACTAATGCACGCAATACGATATGGCGTTAAACTGGCAGTAATGCACACAGAAGTAAATGGCATTAAACTGGCAGTAACGCACAAAACTATATGGTGTTAAACTTGTAGTAACGCACACAGAACTATATGGCGTTAAACTAGCAGTGACGCACACAATACTATATGGCGTTAAACTGGCAGTAATGCACGCAATACGATATGGCGTTAAACTGGCAGTAACGCAATCAAATAGACGGTGTTCAGCCGTCACTACACTGAAGCTATCTGAACTGTCCCTACGCTAGCTATATACTAATGTCAATATTACTGACACGGTCTCACTACACTACAATGAAACTATCTGAGCTGTTCCTACTCTAGCTATATACTAATGTCAAAATTACTGACACGGTCTCACTACACTACACTGAAACTATCTGGCTGTCCCTACTCTAGCTGCAGGCTATGAAAAGTTGAATGATGGTCCTCCTCACTACACTCACACTATCCCTAGACTGACACTAAACTAATATTCTACACTGACAATTGAAGCAAAATATCACAGTATAGCACACTAACTAACTGATAGCACTGAACAGAGCCCGTACTATCTCTCTCCACACCAAAATCACACTGAAAATGGCTGCCATTGAAAGAATACTTTTATACCGTGGGGTGGAAATGAGCCATGATTGGATAAAGTCATGATGACAGTATCCAATCATGACTCTGACAGTGCACTGTGCCCTGATTGGCTGAAGCTTTCACTGTTTCAGCCAATCACGGTTTGCAATGCACTGTTCAGTGCCGCAATGCCTTGTGGTCGGTTCGGGGGGGGGCGAACAAACGGTCGAACGACCCGTTTGTTCGGCTGTTAAACGAATGTCCAAACAGCGAAAATTCGGCCCGAACTTATGCTCGGGCCGAACCATTCGCCCATCCCTAGTGGTCATATGACATCAAGTGGATGTCAGCAGTGTGAGTGTTGCCACCATGGATCATTTGGTTGCCATGCCACCCTATGTGTGACTTCTGTGATATGAAGTCAATACGAGGGCTTGGAATGCAAGCGCTGTTACCAGCTATGCGTGATGACGTCATGTGGCGGCAACGTGATGACGCAATATATATGCTCCATGCTCCTGATTGGCTGGACAATCTCGAGGGGAGTGTCACATGACGTGGATGATGAGATGTAGATGGTCTAAGGCTCCTGATTGGACGCATAGTTCATGGGGGGAGTATAGACATCAGCTGATGCGGCTTATGATAGTTTTAAGCTAATTCAAAGACTACTATATATTGGCGTGATATTTATTAGCAGGTTTATGCCCCAGAACTACGTTAGTATGAAACATGTCGGGTAATAGCCTGCTGGCTCTACATACCACGCTTTTTTTACTTGACTTTTGTGATCACGTTATGTACGCATCTGGAGTGATGCTTTGTACATTTTTTATCTATTTTATTTGAATACATTTTTTATCCCGGATTTATCTGCATGTGGAGGCCTTTTGCTTTATCTTTTTCCTATGATTCATGCTGCTGTTCTGATGACTACAAACACCTTTTTGCTGGAGCACTCATTGTGACGACTCATTACCAATCCCCTTGGATGTGGATGCTGACATACATCCTCTTGCCTGTAGGAGTTCGGGTTGGAGAGTTCGCTTTGGAGGATCGTTTCATGCTTGACTGACCCACCGCCGCTATCGCGTGTGTCCATGATTTTGGGTAAGAGTACCTATTCCCCTCCCCCGGTGTTGGATGCACATCCCAGATTGTTGTGTGAGAAAATCACCCTCTACATTGCATATCTGCCATTTCTCTTCATACGAATGATCGCATCTCAACATTTTCTCTAAGAGACTATACATCTTACATAATATGTCTTTATGAACCTATGAATGTTTATTATAGGTTCACTGCGAAGCTGATCAGCCTTGGTCAGATTATCCCCTTCCCGCCGACTGTACGCAGATATGCGTACTTGGCTTTCCGGGGTTATACTGGGATGATGCCCGCAGCTGCAGGCATCATCCCGGTACCGTTGTTTACAGCGGGCGATCGGCTACCCGAATATAACAACCGATGCGGCTAAAAGCCGCTCGGCTGTTATACCGGAGGAGCAGGAGGGGACATCCCCCCCCCTCCCGCCGCCTCCCGCCGCTCTTACCGGGCCTCCCGTGCGATCGGGAGGCCCGGTGTCCAATCGGCTGCCTCCGGCGGCTGTGGGCAGGCTAGAACGAAGCTGTGGGCGGCTTCGTTCCAGCCTTCTCAATGTAAACGCGGAAGCGACGTCATGACGTCACTTCCCGTTTACTCGGCTGCCAATGGCGCAGGATTAAAAAAAATATACAGTATTCAGAATCGCCGTTTTCGGCGATCTGAATACTTTGAAGTGCAAAGGAGGGATCGGGGGTCTTTTAGACCCCCGATCCCTCCATAAAGAGGACCTGTCACCACCTATTACTGTCAAAAGGGATGTTTACATTCCTTGTGACAGCAATAAAAGTAAAAAAAAATAAAAAATTTTAAATACAATTTAAAAATTAAAAAATAAAATAAATTAAAAAAAAAAATAAATTTTTTTTAAAGTGCCCCTGTCCCCGCGAGCTCGCGCAGCGAAGAAAACGCATGCGGAAGTCGCGCCCGCATATGTAAACGGTGTTCAAATCACACATGTGAGATATCGCCGCGATCGTCAGAGCGAGAGCAATAATTCTAGCCCTAGACCTCCTCTGTAACTCAAACCTGGTAACCGTAAAAAATTTTTTAAAGCGTCGCCTCTGGAAATTCATAGGTACCGTAGTTTGTCGCCATTCCACGAGTGTGTGCAATTATAAAGGGTGACATGTTTGGTATCTATTTACTCAGCGTAGCATCATCTTTTACATTATACAAAAAAATTGTGGTAACTTTACTGTTTGGATTTTTTAAAATTCATGAAAGTGTCCCTTTTCCAAAAATTTGCGTTTAAAACACCGCTGCACAAATACCATGTGATATAAACTATTGCAACAATCTCCATTTTATTCTCTAGATTCTCTGCTAAAAAAATATATATAATGTTTGGGAACTCTAAGTAATTTTCTAGCAAAAAATACGGATTTTAACTTTTAAACACCAAATTTCAAAAATAGGCTTAGTCATGAAAGGGATTATACTTCATGTGTAATTATCATATGGACTATATGTATTTGTTGGCTTATGTGATTGTGCTGTGTCCTCATGAGTTCACTAGGCTTGTGCAATTTGCTTCGTAACGAATCGAAATTCGGCCAAATTTTGCACCTTCTCAGAAATGCACTTTGACAGTAATCCCACCTACCAGCACAAAATTAATCAGCTGATTGGACTGTAAGATTAACTTTGAGCTGACCTTTTGTTTCATTAGATCTTTAAGGAATTACCGAATCATGTCAAATTAATTCGTTATATCCGCTATTATTTCTTTTGTATTCGTTGAAATTTGTCATTTTTTTATTTGGACATTCAGAGAGATGATCAAACGCAGAGATGATCAAATACCACCAAAAGAAAGCTCTATTTGTGGGAAAAAAAGGACGTGAATTTTGTTTGGGTACAACGTCGCACGACCGCGCAATATTCAGCTAAAGCGACGCAGTGCCGAAACACAAAAAATGCTCTGGTCAGGAAGGGGGCAAATCCTTCTGGGGCTGAAGTGGTTAATCATCAACCAGTTGCTAAATGTTGTACCTTCATTAAGTGTAACCATATTGCTACACACGACCGGTTTTCCCCTCGGAATAAACTCTGAAGGTTCGGACGGAATTTCGCTGAAACTGTCTTGCATACACACGATCACACCAAAGTCTGACCGTCCAGAACGCGGTGACGTACAGCACGTACGACGGGACTAGAAAAAGGAAGTTCAATAGCCAGTAGCCAATAGCTTCCGTCTTGTACTTGCTTCAGAGCATGCGTCGTTTTTGGTCCGTCGGAACAGCATACAGACGAGCGGTTTTCCCGATAGGAATTGGCTCCATCAGAAATATTTAGAACATGTTCTATTTCTAGGTCCATCAGAATTTTCGAAAAAAAAAGTCAGATGAGGCCCTCACACGATCGGAATAGACAATGAAAAGCTTCCGTCTGACTTTTTCTGTCGGACATTCCGCTCGTGTGTACGCGGCCTCTCTTCTCTTTTATACCCTGTCGTTCCTGCTGGATTTTGCTTCTAATCCCCTTGTGGAGGCTTCCATTTGTGGATGGACATTTTATGGTTACACAATTTATCACATTGCTAGAATCTTTTTATATGGACTATAAACTGAAGGACTTATGAATAAATGGTTGTAGAATGAATCATCTGAGTTTCCATTATTTCTTATGGGGAAATTCACTTTGCTATACGAGTGCTTTGGATTACAAGCATGTTTCCAGAACGAACTATTACTACTGTAGACTGTAGAGGACAGAACATTCTTAGTGACCCGATAAGACAATGTAGTGATAGTTGAGGTGAGACATTATGGGGACATGGACTTGCTGGAGATCTTAAGATGTTAAGAATGTTTATTTTTGAGATGTGAAAGTGGTGAGATTTAGTGATCCCAAGGATATGAGTAATAAAGGGTAGGGCTGAAAAGACACAAACCCCATAGAAGTAAATGGAGGAAGAAGAGAGAATAACAGCATCATTTACAGTTACTTCCACTGGAAGTGGCAAGAATGGAGGAATACAGTTAGCTTGTAGTAGGCAGGTTGGTCATTTTTACAGCAGAAAGGTTTTCCTCTACAGTAATACCTTGGATTGTGAGCATTATTCGTTCCAGAAACATGCTTGTAATCCAAAGCACTTGTATATCAAAGCAAATTTCCGCATAAGAAATAATGGAAACTCAGATGATTCGTTCCACAACCATTTATTCATAGGTTCTTCAGTCTATAGTCCTTATAAAAACAAGATAGCAATGTGACCAGGTTGTGTAACCATAAAATATCCATTCACGAATAGAAGCCTCCACAAGGGGATTAGAAGCAAAATCCAGCAGAAGCTACAGAGTATTAAAGAGAAGAGAGGCGCCTCTAAGTGTAGCAATATGTTACTAAATGTTGTACCTTCATTAAATGTAACCATATTGCTACACTTAGAGGCGACTCTCTTCTCTTTTATACTCAGCTGTGACATAACTCTACTTGTATATCAAGACATCGCTTGTATATCAAGTCAAAATTTATTAAAAAATTTTGCTTGTCTTGCAAAACGCTCTCAAACCAAGTTACTCTCAATCCAAGGTTTTACTGTATTTATAAGCATATAGAGGAAATCATCGTGTACAGCTTACATAATTCCTGCTTGTTTTTTTCCCCTTTTGTTTTAGTCATTGAAGCTCCAGCATATCTCTTTCTAGATTGTATATATATATCCTTTTTTATCCCCTGTTTTTTAACCACTTCAGCCCCGGAAAGATTTACACTCTTCCTGACCAAGCCCTTTTTTGCGATACGGCACTTCGTCACGTATAGACATATGACCCTCTCATCCTGGGTGGCTGTCATATGATGTCCTCTGCTTCCCGGCCGTCTAGGGGGCGCCGCTTAACTCGGGAGCCGATGCGCGTGCCCGGCGGCCGCGATATCCGCGGGGGCGCCCGCGATTGCTTGTCACAGAGCAGGGACGTGGATCTGTGTGTGTAAACACACAGATCCACGTCCTGTCAGGGGAGAAGAGACAGATCGTGTGTCCCTTGTATATAGGGACACCGATCGGTCTCCTCCCCCAGTCAGTCCCCTCCCCCCACAGTTAGAATTACTCCCTAGCTAACACATTTAACCCCTAGATTGCCCTCTAGTGTTAACCCCTTCCCTTCCAGTGACATTTATACAGTAATCAGTGATTTTTATAGCATTGATCGCTGTATAATTGTCAATGGTCCCAAAAAAGTGTCAAAAGTGTCCAATTTGTCCGCCGCAATATCGCAGTTCCGATAAAAATTGCAGATCGCCGCCATTACTAGTAAAAAAAAAATAAAAACAATAAAAATGCCATAAATCTATCTCCTATTTTGTAGGCGCTATAACTTTTGCGTAAACCAATCAATATATGCTTATTGCAATTTTTTTTTAACAAAAATATGTGGAAGAATACATATCGGCCTAAACTGAGGAAAACATTATTTTTTTTTTTTAATTGGGATATTTATTACAGTAAAAAATATTGTGTTTTTTTCAAAATTGTCGCTCTTTTTTTGTTTATAGCGCAAAAAATAAAGACCGCAGAGGTGATCAAATACCACCAAAAGAAAGCTCTATTTGTGGGGAAAAAAAATTATCAAAATTTCATATGGGTACAGTGTTGCATGACAGCGCAATTGTCATTCAAAATGTTACAACGCTGAAAGCTGAAAATTGGTCTGGGCAGGAAGGGGGTGAAAATGCCTGGTATTGAAGTGGTTAACTGACAATTGCGCGGTCGTGCGACGTTGTACCTTAACAAAATTGATGTCCTTTTTCCCCACAAATAGAGCTTTTTTTTGGTGGTATTTGATCACCTCTGCGGTTTTTATTTTTTGCGCTATAAACAAAATAAGTGCAAACATTTTGAAAAAAAAAGCAATATTTTTTTACTTTTTGCTATAATAAATATCCCCAAAAAAATATTAAAAAAATGTCTTCCTCAGTTTAGGCCAATATGTATTCTTTTACATATTTTGGGTAAAAAAAATTGCAATAAGCAAGCATATATTTATTGGTTTGCGCAAACGTTATAGCGTCTACAAAATAGGGGATTTATGGCATTTTTATTGTTATTATTTTTTATTAGGAATGGCGGCGATCTGCGATTTTTATCGTGACTGCGACATTGCGGCAGACAGATCGAACACTTTTGACACTATTTTGGGACCATTGGCATTTTATACAGCGATCAGTGCTATAAAAATGCACTGATTACTGTGTAAATGTCACTGGCAGGGAAGGGTTTAGACAGTAGGGGCGATCAAGGGGTTAAGTGTGTTCCCTGGGTGTGTTCTAACTGTAGGGGGGATGGGCTCACTAGAACATGACAGAGATCACTGCTCCCGATCACTGGGAGCAGTAGATCCCTGTCATGTTGCTAAGCAGAACTGGGAAATGCCTTGTTTACATAGGCATCTCCCCATTCTGCTTCTCCGTGTCATGATCATGAGACACCGGCGGACATCGAGACCACGGGCATGCTCCCGCGGCGCGTGTGCGCCCGCTAGCCGCCGATGACGCAGCGACTGTTTTGCGCACCCGTGCCACTTTGCCAACGTATATCGGCGTGAGCTGGTCGGCAAGTGGTTAATATCCTTTTTATATTTTTTTAATATACTTTTTTAGAATGTAATTACTGATAGCACCATTGTGTAAAATCCATATCAATTGATATTTTATGATCAATGCTGTTTATATACAGTATGTTTTGGATTGGGATGTAGAGAGATGTGTAGCCCAAGTGGTGCTTCCTCTTTCCTGTTGTAATGGCTTGCCTCTTGATTGGCTCCATACTGGCTCTCCCGCCCACTCTTCCTATAAGTATCCTGTACCTTCCTATGCCTTATTATGGTTTGATAAAGGAGCTGACTGGCGCTCCGAAATGCGTTACCAGGGCAACAAGACCGTCCTTCAGGCGTGACGTCACTTCCGCGTCCCCTGTTGATACTACTAGATATGCACATTCTTATGGAACACATGTGAGTGTTTATTTTGCTGCTCCATTAAAGTTCTTATAAATATTGCACTTAGAGGTGCCCCCTGTGTGTGTTTTTTTTTTTTTTGGGTTGTTCATTTTTGCATGGCCCAGGCCTTTAGAGTTACATAGTTGGTAAGGTTGAATAAAGACATCACTCCACTCCTTCAGATTGGAGCCAGATTGTCCTCCACACACCTCAGGATGACCTCTTTCCATCAATGAACGGCGAACTTCCTGAGAACAGTTAACCCCTTTTCAAGATCATATGGTGGTACCATTTTTAAATTTGTTCTGATCAAGTGTATAGTTATTATTTTTCTTCTGCCGCTGTCCACACCAACATCTATAGCCCTATGGATATTGTTGGGCTATAATTGGGCTATAATTTAAGTGCAATAAACTGTTTTTTAACCACTTCAATACCAGGCACTTAGACACCTTCCTGCCCAGGCCAATTTTCAGCTTTCAGCGCTGTCGCAATTTGAATGACAATTGCACAGTCATGCAACACTGTACCCAAACAAATTTTTTATCATTTTGTTCCCACAAAAAAAGCTTTCTTTTGGTGGCATTTGATCACCTCTGTGGTTTTTATTTTTTGCGTAACAAATAAACAAAGAACTTAAATTTTGAAAAAAAAACAAGTTTTTCTTTGTTTCTGTCAAAATTTTTTGTAAATAAGTACGTTTTCTTCTTCAATGACTGGCACTGATATGGCTGCACTGATGGCCACCGATGAGGTGGCACCAATGAGGTGGCACTGATGAGGTGGCACTGACGGGCACTGATGATGGGGTCTGATAGGAGGCACTGATGGGCACTGATAGGTGGCACTGACGAGCACTGATAGGTGGCACTGGTATGCGGCACTGATGGGCACTCATAGGTGGCACCGATGGGCACTCATAGGCGGCACTGATGGGCACTCGTAGGTGGCACTGATAGGTACTTATGGGTGGCACTGATGGGTACTTAAGGGTGGCACTGATAGGTGGCATGGATGGGCACTGATGGGCACTGATAGGTGGGCACTGATGGGCACAGATGGGCACTTACAGGTGGCACCGATGGACATTGATGGGTGGCACTGATGACACTGATTGGTGGCACTAATGACACTAATGGGTGGCATTGCTGGGCATCACTTAAATATAATGGTGCCAATCAGTGCCCATTTGTGGGCACTGATTGGCACAGATTGGGCACAGACTGGGCACATTGAGCATATGTGGATGGCCATGGGGTACATACCTGGCAATCCACATGTTGCCCGCTTCCCTTGTGGTCCTAGTGGCATCCCTGGTGGTCCAGTGTGGTCATCTGAGGGGGTCATCAGACTGACACACCGCTCCACCGATCGCTGCGATGCACATGGCGGCATGTTAGCCTGCTGGACGTCATATGACGCCCAGTCAGGATAACTGAACCACCGCCCTGCCGTCAATCTGCTATAGGCCGGGCGGGAAGTGGTTAATGGAATCCAAGGTGTATACAATTTAATATATTAATACATATATTGACATTTTTTTTTTTTTACTATTTCCCATAGAGCGCTGCCTTTGTTTCTGTATATCTTGTTTCCCATTTTCCAGTGGTTGGCAGCTGCACTGAGTGTCAATCTTATCAAAATACACCCCCCATTCACTTTCAGGTTGAGCACTTCAGGAACTTGTTGCTTGTTTTTGTTCGTTTGGATTTTCCCAGCAGCTCACTGACAGTTTTTTGATTATTCAAGATTGGATTCTACAAATTATCTCTATACGCACGAATTGTACTGTTTATGCATGATAGTGTGACATGTTAATGAACCCTGTGTGTCTGCAGCAGCGGAAATTTAAGTGTATGGTGTTCCATCAATCGACTATTCACACAGATTTTAGTAGTAACATATTTGCCCATCGAAGTGTCTAAGATTGATTTTATTTGAATTATTTTTATTAATTATTTTTTTCCCTTTCTTCCCCTTTCTTTCTTCTCTTTCATTTTGGCTACAGCTAGGTCTAATGGATTGCAGTCTATTTTTGACAAGATAAATCTAGTTAGTAATACAAATGGTCATGATACTCTAATTAGTAACAATCCATCCATAGATAATAGTAGGCCCCCCATACCGAGAATTTTGAGATCCAAATAAGGAAAGTATTCCTTCAATTACAAAGCACTTGACTTTTTCCACATTTTGCTATGTTACAGCCTTATTCCAAAATGTATTAAATTCATTATTTTCCTCAAAATTCTAGAAGCAATACCCCATAATGAAAATGTGAAAGAAGTTTGTTTAAAATCTTTGAGAATTTAGTAAAAATAAAAAAACAAAAAAAAATCCCATGTATATAAGTATTCACAGACTTTGCCATGACACTCAAAATTGAGCTCAGGTGCATCTTGTTTCCATTGATCATCCTTGAGATGTTTCTACAACTTGATTGGAGTCCACCTGTGGTAAATTCAGTTGATTGGACATGATTTGGAAAGGCACACACCTGTCTATATAAGGTCCCACAGTTAACAGTGCATGTCAGAGCACAAACCAAGCCATGAAGCCCAAGAATTTGTATGTAGACCTCTGAGACAGGATTGTATCGAGGCACAGATCTGGGGAAGGTACAGAAAAAATTCTGAAGCATTGAAGGTCCCAATGAGCACAGTGGCCTCCATCATCCGTAAATGGAAGAAATTTGGAACCACCAGAACTGTTCCTAGAGCAGGCTGCCTGGCCAAACTAAGCGATCGGGGGAGAAGGGCCTTAGGCCTCAGGGAGGTGATCAAGAACCTGATGGTCATTCTGACAGAGCTCCAGCATTTCTCTGTGGTGAGAGGAGAACCTTCCAGAAGAACAACCATCTCTGCAGCACTCCACCAATCAGGCCTGTATGGTAGAGTGGCCAGGCAGAAGCCACTCCTCAGTAAAAGGCACGTGACAGCCCACCTGGGGTTTGCCAAAAGACACCTGAAGGACTCAGACCATGAAGAACAAAATTCTCTGATCTGATGAAACAAAGATTGAACTCTTTGGCCTGAATAGCAAGCATCATGTCTGGAGGAAACCAGGCACTGCCATCACCTGGCCAATACCATCCCTAGAGTGAAGCATGGTGGTGGCAGCATCATGCTGTGGGAATGTTTTTTAGCGGCAGGAACTGGGAGACTACTCAGGATCGAGGGAAGGATGAATGCAGCAATGTACAGAGACATCCTTGATGAAAGCCTGCTCCAGAACACTCTGGACCTCAGACTGGGGCGAAGGCTCATCTTCCAACAGGACAATGTCCCTAAGCACACACCCAAGATAAGAAAGGAGTGGCTACGGGACAACTCTTTGAACATCTCTGGAGAGATCTGAAAATGGCTGTGCACCAACACCCCCCATCCAACCTGATGGAGCTTTAGAGGTCCTGCAAAGAAGAATGAGAGAAACTGCCCAAAAATAGGTGTGCCAAACTTGTAGTATCATACTCAAAAAGACTTGAGGTTGTAATTGGTGTCAAAGGTGCTTCAACAAAGTATTGAGCAAAGGCTGTGAATACTTATGTACATGGGATTTTTTTCGTTTTTTATTTTTAATAAATTTGCAAAGATTTCACATTTCTTTCATGTTGTCATTATGGAGTACTGTTTGTAGAATTTTGAGGAAAATAATTCATGAAATCTTTTTGGAATATGGCTGTAAGATATCAAAATGTGGAAAAAGTAAAGTACTCTGTATACTTTCTGAATGCACTGTAAGTTTACACTGGTCACTTGCTAAACTAATCTGTTTTAGTGTGAGATTTAAGCCGCGTACACACGGGCGGACTTTTCGACCGGACTGGTCCGACGGACTTACAACGGACGTTTGACGGACTTCCGATGGACTTTTTAACGAACGGACTTGCCTACACACGATCACACCAAAGTCCGACGGATTCGTTCGTGATGACGTACACCGGACTAAAATAAGGAAGTTGATAGCCAGTAGCTGCCCTAGCGTCAGTTTTTGTCTGTCGGACTAGCATACAGACGAGCGGATTTCTGGGTTCGGCAGAGTTACGACGTAAAGATTTGAAGCATGTTCCAAATCTAAAGTCCGTCAGACTTTCGACAGAAAAAGTCCGCTAAAGGTCCGATGAAGCCCACACACGATCGGATTGCCCGTCGGACTCGGTCCGTCGGACCAGTCCGATAGAAAAGTCCGCTTGTGTGTCCGCTGCATTAGTGTCTGCTGTGTGCTTTGCGTTTCTTGAATTCATGATGCTCTTTACACTTTTTTCTCTTTTTTAGACAGTTAACCGAAATGTCGAAGTGACATTTCATTCATTGTTTTTCAATGCAGCAGAAACCAGGCCAGGTGATCTCCAGCTCCTTGAGGAAAAATGCAGGCATGTTACATTTTTCTGTAGCACATTGCATACCCCCCCGAAGGCAGCATTACAGTGTGAACAGGACACAAAACAATGCCCGTGGTTTTAGAATTGAACTGAATGACAAACAAGCTTAGATAGGTATGATGATCAGGTGCCCATATAGTTGCAGATCTAAGCAAGATATACATTTGCAAAGCATGCCAATAGACAAGAGTACTGAGTTTCTTGAGGAACTCTAATGCCCTGTACACACGGGTGGACTTTTCGGCAACAAAGGTCCGACAGTCTTTCCGACGGACTTTCAATGGGCTTCCGACGGACTTTCGAACAAACGGACTTGCCTACACACGATCACACCAAAGTCCGATGGATTCGTAGGTGATGACGTACGACCAGACTAAAATAAGGAAGTTCATAGCCAGTAGCCAATAGCTGCCCTAGTGTCGGTTTTCGTCCGTCGGACTAGCATACAGACGAGTGGATTTCTCGATAGAAACTGGGTCTGGTGGAGTTCCGACGTAAAGATTTGAAACATGTTCCAAATCTAAAGTCCGTCAGATTTTCGACAGAAACAGTCTGCTGAAGGTCCGATGAAGCCCACACACGGACGGATTGTCCGCCGGATTCGGTCCGTCGGACCAGTCCGGCCGAAAAGTCCGCTCGTGTGTACAGGGCATAAGACCCCATACACACTATTAGATTTTCTGAAGATTTTTGTCTTCAGATTTACCAAAACCATATAATATGATGTCAAACATTAAGAGTTTTAATTTTGTATGCAATCAGCATTGTCCTTGCACTCCATGTTTTGGTAAATCTGAAGACAAAAATCTGCAGAAAATCTAATAGTGTGTATGGGGGTCTAAAAGAAAAAGATGAAAGCGTGGATTAGGCATTTAACAAAAAACAAAACAATGTCCTGAATCCTTAAAAGAATTTATAGTTTGCAATAGAGTATATTTAGAAGAGATAGCTAGCTAAGGGGGTACCACATCCAATAGAAAACGGTTAAGAAAATTGTTTTGGACATTTGAGCGAACTTTACTTGAGTGGTACCAGAAGGAACATTATATATGACATAGATTGATTCCCAATGATTAATATTAGCGGGTACTAGATCAAATCTGTGCTAATTGTGGCTGCAAAAGTAGATCTAGGGAGCAAAGTAACATAAATTACTTCACAACCTAAACAACAATTTAGCTGAAAGCGACAGAGAAAGTCCCAGTGTGTAGACTAACCTGTTCAACAGGTCCTGGATGAACATGCCGCCCTAGAGAGCCCTTACAACTGATCATTAAATACAGCCAGTAATTTAATTGGCAGTATAGGGAATATATATTTTTATGCCTGGGGTTATATAAATGAGAGCTCTTAATTCTCTTGATTTTATTTATGTACACTTTTATCAATTTTGTAATATTTAATAAACAATCTTTTTTTGTAAAATTTATATAGTGTTCCTTCTGGTACCGATAAAGTCCGCTCAAATGTCCAAAATAATTTTCTAACAGTTTGCAATAGAGGGTGGTTAACTGTGTCAAAGGCAGATTAAAAGGTCAAGGAGGAAAAGGTGACATTTAATGGTTTGAAATATAATAAATGATTACATATCGTTTTTTATTCAAAGTAGTTTGCTACCGGTAGGTTTTGTGCAAAAAACATGGTATTTGAGTTGGAAGAAGGGATCTGAATGAAATATGGAAAAAAGTTTGTGGGGAGTTGCAGCGTGGTGCAACAGCTGTAAACATATAGGCTTGGTTCACACTGGATGCCGATGCGGCTCCCTGCAGGCATCCTGTGCGTCCTAGTTCACCTTTACAGGTCTGATTTCAGCCCAAATTTTGGGCTGAATTCAGACCTGAAACGGACCAAAAGACGCATAGGGCTCCTGTGCAAATTTGCACCGGAGCCACATCAGAGATATGTGAACCGGCTCCATAGAGAGCAGGTCACATTCTCCTGCTATTGCGAATTGGATGCAGCGATACCGCATCCAATTCGCAATAGTGTGAACATGGCCTCAAAGTCCAGTTGCAGAGCAAATCTGGAATCTGGAATGGAATCTGAGCAATGGAATGGAATTTGAGCAAAGCACATATAAGCACACAAAGCACATATATCTGCAGTGTTTACTCATCATCTCTCTCCAAAGCTCTAAGTGTTGTTTCTCTCTGGTGCTTCGTTCCTCTGTTATCATGAGAAGGCACGAGAAGTTTACCCGACACATGAGATAAATTTGTGTTGGGAGGGGAGGGAGAGCTCAGAATGGAGCTTGTCTATTTAAAACACACTTCTTCTGTTTAAGGGGGGGTGTGTTCCTTTCCTCCAATCAGCACTCACACACTGTAACTGCAGTCTCTCCTCCCCCTCCTCTGTGCTCCTGACAGAAGAGAGATTTTTTAACACTATCTGCCCATTTGAAGGGGTGTACTGTGTACTGTCTTAAGGGATAAAATGCAGCCTGGCCGGTCTGTTCCCAAATGGAGAGGTGTCTAGGAAGGATAGCTTGTCCCTATTCTTTCCCTACTTGTCTGGAACTTCTCCTTGCTGCTAATCATTGTCCCTGACAGACGGGTGACCTGTTTCTAAACTACTGACATGCAAAATTCAAGTCACGTCTAGGAGCCAGTGTCCCTCAAATAGGCTCTGCCTGACCCAAGATCGCTGCTAGAGTCACACGAGACAGAAACATCCAATCCAATAGTTTCCCCTGTTACCCAGGAAACCATAGAGGAAACATGATCCTCTTGACTTCCCCTCCAACTGCAGTACTGCTGTGGTCGAACCACTTACAGTGGAACAAATATGCTGCACTTGCCTACAAGTTGGCATTGATTAAAGGCTAGTGAAGAAGTCAAGCTTTGCAAAGTAACTATGCTTGGTTATGTTTAGAGTGGAGTTAGGATGGTGAGGCTTTGATTTGTATGCCAAAAACCTAGTGCCAAGATTACATTTATGTTGACCCTTCAGCCACATGTGCAACTTCTAACAGGCATCTGACTGGGCAGGTGTGCCAAGACTGTGAACTAGCAGGGCGATGCTAATGGCATTTGGAAGGAAAATCTTCATTCAGATGGTGTGCTTTTCTGCTGGGAGGTAGCTAGGTATCAAAAGCTTTATTATAGAGCAGCCATTCTCAACCAGGGTTCCTCCAGAGGTTGCTAGGGGTTCATTGAGCTGTGGCTAACTGACCTCCCATGTAATGGCACATGCATAGTCCTGGGGCCAATGCCACTTGGCAGAGCCAGAGACGTGATGCTAATGATCTCTACTGACCACTGCTGTAAGGGGGCATTCTTACCACTGACCATCAATGTAAGGGGCATTCTCACAATGACCCCAATATATTGATTTTTATCAGGGGTTCCTTAAGGCCTGAAAATTATTTTAAGGGTTCCCCTAGAGTAAAGAGGTTGAGAAAAGGCTGTTATAGGGGAAGGATAGAGGGTAAGTGTAAACTTGTAGTAAGCTCTCTATGTAAGCTAGCTGATTTTACCCAAGCATACTCTAACTCACCTTCCCTCTAGCAACTTGTTAACCACTTGGCACTTTTACCCCTTAACTGCCCAGGCCAATTTTCAGCTTTCAGAGCTGTCACACTTTGAATGACAATTGCGCGGTCATGTTGCACTGTACCCTTATGAAATGTTTATAATTTTTTTACACAAATAGAGCTTTTTTTTGGTGGGATTTAATCACCACTGGGTTTTTTTGTTTTTGCTAAATAAATGAAAAAAGACTGAAAATGTTAAAAAAAAAAAAAAAAAAATGTTTTATGTACTTTGTTATAAAGTTTTACAAACAGGTAATTTTTCTTCACTGATGAGGCGGTACTGGTGGGCAGTGATGAGGCTGTACTGTAAGGCGGCACTGAAGGGCACTGATAGGCAGCACTGATGGGCTGATGGGGCACTGATGGGCAGCACTGATGGACACTGATTGGCAGCACTGGTGGGCACTAATAGGCAGCACTGGTGGAAACTGTTGGGACTGCACAGATAATCAGGACACTGATAATCAGTGACTTGATTATCAGTGTAGATGTCCCTTTCACACAATTCGGTTGTCGGCTCTCCTCTCCTCTCATGCTGTCAACGTGAGGGAAGGAATGCCGATAACCGGCTTGTCTTTACATTGGATAATCACTCAGCCAGAGCGTCCGTCCTCCATTCAGCCGCTCGGGCTGCTCTGTCTGTCTGTGGCTGAGTGACAGACCCAGCCGGGAGATCGCCCTGCGCTCGCGCGTGTCCGGAAGCCCGCAGCTAAATGCGGGAGACTCCCGCGGCTCCCGCGGGATGTCTGTGGATATCATGGGAGAGGGTTCACACCCCTGTAATATTTTTTTTTGCTATTTGTGCACCGTTCAGAAGATTTCACCTCACTTTCTGTCCCAATTGGATTTAGAAAATTTTGGGTTGTTGTGGAAACAAGGATTGGTGATAAAGCTGCAGTGGAGACACCTTTTTCCCATAATAACTCTTACGGGAGTGAATTTCCTTTCCTAGGGGTTTATTTCCTTTCACTTCCTGTTGTCTTCCTCTGTAAGTAGGAGAGTCATTTGTAGGTTGAATGTTTGTAACTAGGGGGACCGCCTGTATACAGTATGCTATATATAGAGATAACTCTGTTCAGTGTACATCCTCATGAAGTCTTAGCAGACATTGTGGTTATAGTGTGGAAATATCTATGCAAACATCTATGCAATCTGTTCAACCACTTTGATGACATTTCTGCTTACTTCCTCATGAAAGGGAGCCTGAGCAGACACTGCTTTAATATTGCGGAATATTGTGGAAATATGTAAACCGGTTGGTTTTGAAGAGAGTAGACAAACCTGGCCATTAAAAATTTGCTGACTCTGGACAAACTAGGTGCATGAAGGACTTAAGTTAGGGTGCATTTATACCTGTGTATGTGCAAGCATCTTACTGTGCATGTTGTTATTCACTTAGACCCCTTTCACACGGGACGGATCCGTGATGATCCGACCCGTGAACATCCACTTGCGCAGCGGGGATCGGTCTGTTGATCCCCGCTGAGCCGGCGGATGACAGTGCAGGGACCACCCTGTCAGATCTCCGCTCTCCCCTATGGAGGATCGGATGAACACGGACCGTCTGTCCGTGTTTATCCGATCTGCTCTGCAGACGGATAAAAAAATAGGATTTCCCTCCGTCTGCAGAATCGGACCATAGCGGGGATGGATGATATTAGGTGTGCTATCCCATAGGGATGCATGTATGTCCGTATTGCATCCGAAAACGGATGGATGAAATACGGACATACGGTCCGCACCTGTGAAAGGGGCCTTATCGGCACTAGTGTACAAGCATTTTTGTTTGCACCCATCCCTATCCCTAGAGACTTGAGATGAACTTTGGCATGCTTGGATCCTCTTCTGAACTCACGTGGCCGAAGCTGTCACCTGTAATGGACCAAACATCTGCAGCAGGGGCATTCCAAGCCCCACCCATACTTGTATATATGTGGCTGCCCCCACTGCAGACAATTAGTCTATTACAGGTAAGAGCTTCTTGGGCAGCTCAGCCATGTGGGTTCAGTAGAACATCTGAACACACCGAAACTCATCCCTACTACAGACCCTAAATAGGTAGACGCACATAAAAAACGCACATGAACCTTTTTTTCCATTGCAACGTGGCTGTCAGCTAATCAGCCAATCACATGGCAGCAACTCAATTAATTTAGGCATCTAGACATAGGGAAGATGACTTGCTGAAGTTTAAACCGAGCATTTGAGAGGGGAAGAAAAAGGGATTTAAGTGACTTTGAAGGTGGCATGTTTGTTGGTGCCAGATGGTCTGGTCTGGGTATTTCAAAAACCGCTGATCTACTGGTATTTTCACGCACAACAATCTCTAGAATTAAGAGAGAATGGTCCAAAAACAAGAAAATATTCAGTGAGCGGCAGTTGTATTGAGGAAAATGCCTTGTTGATGTCAGAGGAGAATGGGCAGACTGGTTCCAGATGAAAGAAAGACAGTAACTCAAATAACCACTAGTTACAACCAAGGTATGCAGAATTCCATCTCTGAACGCACAACACATCAAACTTTGAAGCAGAAGACCACACCGGGTGACACTCCTGTCAGCTAAGAACAGGAAACTGAGGCTACAATTTGCACAGGCTCACCAAAATTGGATAATAGAACATTGAAAAAACGTTGCCTGGTCTATTGAGTCTTGATTTCAGCTGCGACATTCAGATGATAAGGTCAGAATTTGGTGTAAACAACATGAAAGCATGGACCCATCCAGCCTTGTATCAACGGTTCAGGCTGGTGGTGGTGGTGTAATGGTGTGGGGGATATTTCTTGGCACACTTTGGGCCCCTTAGTACCAATTGAGCACCATTTAAACACCACGGCCTACCTGAGTATTGTTGCTGACCATGTCCATCCTTTTATGACTACAGTGTACCCATCTTCGCATGGCGCCTTCCAGCAGGATAATGCTGTGAGACAAATCTCTTTAATGGAGCCTTGGATATCAATAAAAACCTGACCAGAAATGTTATCCACCTGTAACCTTCTTTGAAAATGAGTGTATCATCCCAGTAGGCTACTAGTGTTCAATTTAGTTTACGGCCTCCTTGTAGCCAGCAAGAGCACAATTGTTTAATAGTGTCTGTTCTGGGTTCTGCTGGTGCAGGCTTGGTTACTTTGCCCTGCATCCCCCTGAGTTATGGGATGTACAGTAGTGAGTGGAAGAACACAGACCCTGGCCTGCATATTAATGCCTCTTCGGCCAATCTCTGATTAAGGAAGTGAGTGACTAGCAGGGGCTGAGAGGGGTTAAATAGGTCGGGGCCCAGAACAGTGGCCTCTTGTTCCTGGAGTAAGACCCGGGGCTGTGGCATCCCTGTGAGACTACCTGCAGCTGCAAGAATCCTTTTTGGGGGTCCCAGCTTTTACTTAGGCTGGGGACCTCTAGCCTAGCCTAGTCTCTTACATATTTGCAGAGAGCTCATCCAAACATCCAGGACACAAGCAAATCAAGTACAGAAACTGACTGATACTGCAGGCAGCAACACAGTGAATACCAGCCTCTTGGACTTGGAGACTTCCCTTTGCTTCATTTGGGAGAGCTTTTTCTCAGTACATCCAGGACTATACTCCTGTTGAGGAGTACATGTTTAGTTCCAGTTTACCTTCACTTTAAAGAGGGTGCTCTCACGCTGAAGGAACAGTTCAGCTTTAGTGTCCTCATCTATAGTTTGTTAGAAGTTTTCTTGGAGTATCCCAAGGCTCACCCTCACCCTATCCCAGTTCTCTTACCACTTCAATACCACGCAATAGCCGAAACATGGCTACAACGCGGCTCTCGCATTCTGGGAGGGCTTCCATGGAAGTCATCCCAGAACCACGCTATCTTTGCGCACCCCTGGGGCACGCTCTTTGACCGCTGTGTCTTCAGGACACAGCTGATCACAAATCGCGGTAAAGGGCCAATCACAACGGCCCTTTACCATGTGATCAGCTGTGTCCATTCACACTTGATCACATGTAAACAGACTTGACAGTTAATGACAGTCCTTTTCTCACATGCTGTGTCTGTGTGAGGAAAGGAAAGCCAATAACTGGCAGACCTGTCAGCACACAGTTGACACTGATAATCAGGGTATTGATCATCAATGCCCTGATTATCAGTGCAGATCAGTGCAGCTTATCAGTGCAGCCTCATCAGTGCTGCTTCATCAGCGCACATCAGCGAAGAAGAAAAATTACATATTTGCAAAACTTGCCGAAACCTAGAAAGACATTTATTTTTAATTTTTCGGTCCTTTTTTTGTTTGTTTAGCAAAAAAATAAAAACCCAGTGGTGATTAAATACCACCAAAAAAAATGCTCTATCTGATATAAATCTGAAATGATTTATTTGGGTACAGTGTTGCATGACCACGCAATTGTCATTCAAAGTGTGACAGAGCTGAAAGCTGAAAATTGGCCTGGGCAGGAAGGTGGTGAAAGTGCCCAGTACAAAAGTGGTTAAACAAATAAACTGCAAAAAAGACATTCACGGCCTAATTCTTGTCTGGAGAGATTGTGAACTACCGTGTGCCTGGCTGTTATGTGCCAATGAGGGAATAGAACCTGGGCCCAAACAGCCAAACCAGTCTTGGGTCTGCGCTATATGGGGGGGCTTGTCCGGGATTCCTGCCTGGCACAGGCAGCCATTACTAAGGGAGATGGCCAAGGAATTTTGTGTAAAGTGGGCGATAGTGGGCTGTTAAAGATGAGTTGCGGTATGGAAGATGAAGGATTAAGTGTTGGCACAAGAGAAGTAGTGCTAGGAGGGTGCAGAGCAATGAAATATGTGTCAGAGGAGTACACTCTGCACGTGGACGAGAGTAGAACGATAGCAGGGTATATGCTGTTCTGCCAGCCAGGCTGCAAGTCACATGGAGATTGAGGAGTGGAGAGGAGACTGAGCCGGGTGGCTGGAGAGGAAAAGCACCTGACTGATACAGGTGTGAAGCTGGTTCTGAGGGGCAAGCTAGCTCTTGGTACCATCTTGGGGCTGAACATTCATGTGTGGTCTGTGCTGTATGTGAGCAACTGACAACAGGGGTCTGCTTTTGGAGTTGATTTGGAAACTGTGGGGAGCCGCTGTTCCAATTAATGCCGGAAAATCAGCTGCCTGCAGTTTATTGTGTGGAGCGGGCTCCAGGATTCTGCACTAAGGATGTTGAACCGGAGAGGCTGACATTGCAAGTAAGTAAGGCTACCAGTAGCACATCCTCTGTAAGGCAGACTGTGTTGCAACATTCCCTAAGGCTAGGAAAACACACAAGGGGATATGTATACAGCCACTGTCAGGGTCCCATTTCAGGATTAGTAGGGAGGGGCCCATTGACTAAGCAACAACCTGTTACTAGTGGAGACACAGAAGAGAAGATTGCAGTAGTGGTGGCACCTGTGCCTCTTTCTGCAGAGGGGAGCAATGAGTCTAACCCTGGCTCTCCTAAATTTTACAGAGAGACTCTAGTGATGATGCCCCAAGTGACTGAGAGACCTCTGGAGGGTCTTCACCCGAATGGTTTTGGGGAGATCAGGATGTACAGGAGGATGGAGAGCAGGAATCGTCCTGTTCGTCAGACTTTGTGATTACTGGAGAAAGGTCAACACCTACAATAGAGCCTGGGGAAGAGGAGAGAGCGTTTATTTGTCAACAACACAATGTGCTGCTAATCTCCAACTGAACAAGGAGCACCAGAGTGGGGCTCTGACTTGTCAACCCCACGCACCTCGACCAGGGCCCAACTTCAAAGTGAGGCCCAGCAAGAACTGATAAAAAGGGCCATCAGCCCATTTATCCTGCCAGGCAGAGGATTGAAAGACAAGTTGCCGTGATTTTTGAGGATGCAACACCTTATTAAAGGCTTACCTGTAGGTATATATCAACAAAGGGCCTTTACTACTGCTTTAACATCAATTCACACTTAACTAACACCTGTACCAGACTTCATGAAAATACAGGTGCCGGGTTACACAATTATACCATGGTGGTTGCCCAAATTTCACACTTGCGGTCATGTTCTTAGATAATCAACATCTGCCTTGACACATTCCATGGTAATTGGAGTAATTGGATTAAGCAGTTGAAACCAGGTGATTTCACAAACATTAGCTACTTCTATCATGTTCTTGGACAAAATAAAAAGGTTTTCTGGTTTAATCCCGAATTAACCAATTAACCCAAAATCATTTTCTCTTCTTTCATTGGTTATTTTTTGTAAAATTTTTGCTGAAGTGTACATTTTATTTTTTTGCTGTGTCACCTGTGTGGAAACTTTTTGTTTTGTTCATCTGTTTGTTGTAATGATAAAGGATATGCAACATCTTAAGACCCCTTTCACACGAAAGATCAGAATAGATTTGTCTGTCAGTTTTCTTAGGCCGACCTGATCGGACAGTCCATTCACCCCTATGGACCGGTTGGTGTAAATGGACTCAGCACCCTCCTACTTCCAATCTAATCCAGTATGCTAAAAAAAATGGAAGGGGGTTTTTCCACCTCCATCTACAGTGGGTATAGAAAATAGAAAATAAGGTATAGAAAATATAGAATAACCCCCCCTTTAAAATAATAAAATGTTGTGGGCTCCTACTAGGCCATGCAAGGACATTAACTTTTTTCTCCTTCAACCACTGTTTGGTTATTTTTAATGTCATGTTGGAAGGTAAACCTTCTTCCCATTCCCAGTCCCTGCTGCAGAGAAACACTCCCATTACAGGATATTACCACCTCCTTGCTTTACTGTAGGAATGGTGTTATTTGGAAGGTAAGCTGTATTGGATATCTGCCAGACATATAGTTTGGTGTTGAGGCCAAATCATTCGTCTGGCTTCTGCTGGATGTGCATGCTGGAAAACCAGCAGTCAACCGACTCCCAATCACGCTCTCAGCCAATGGCAGAGAGCATTGATGGGAGTGTACTGGGGGAGGGCATCCCCCTGTCAGAACACAACAGCTCAGCGAGGGAGGTCGCTGGACTAACATAGTGGGTTGCATGAAAAAAACTGTAGTGTGTACCCAGCTTTAGTCTCATGTGACCATAACACCTTTTCCATGTGGCCTCAGAATCTTCAAGGTGCATTTTGGCAAAACTCAGTTGTGACAGCATGTGGCCTTTCTTTAAGAGTGGCTTTTTTCTTGCAATCCTCCCATACAAGCCATATTTGTGGAGAATTTGTGATAATGTTGTCACATGCACACAATGACTACTCTTTGTCATAAATTCCTGCAACTGCTTCAGAGTTGCTGTAGGTCTCTTGGTAGCCTTTATGACAAGTTTCCTCCTGGCTCCTTCATCCAGTTTGAAATGACGTCCTGATCCAGGGATTGTCTATGTTTTATCAAATACCTTCCACTTCGTAATAATAGACTTCACTGTGCTTCTAGGCATTGATAAAGCCTTTGAAATTTTTTATTATCCATCTCCTGACTTGCACCTGTCCACAACTTTATCCCGGAGATCTTTTGATAGTGCCTTGTTACCCATAGTTAATTGTTTGCTTCGGTTGCACTACCAGAGACTAAAATGCTGCAGGAAAGCTCTTTTCATGCTGAGCTAATGACCACAGCTGATTACAACTGAAAGTCAAATGGCTTTGTGTGGCATTGAGAAGATGATTAGCTACACCTGATTGAGTTTACAAGTCATTTTTTAGGAGGGGGTGATCCTTTTTCCAACCCAGTGATTCTGTTTTTGAACTTTAAAAAAAAAAAATTTGACATGTTGGCAGGGCCGAACTGGTAATAATTTCATATCAGCCCCATAGCATTATTATACCAACCCAACAGTATAACATCACAGAGGCTGTGTGGACATAGTACAGGAGATGTCAGAGGTTGTGTGGACATGGTACAGAAGATGTCAGAGGCTGTGTGGACATGGTACAGGAGGTCGTCATAAGCTGTGCAGACATGGTACAGGAGAAGGTCATAAGCTGTGCAGACATGGTACAGGAGATGTCAGAGGCTGTGCGGACATGATACAGGAGATGTCAGAGGCTGTGTGGACATGGTACAGGAGGTAGACACAGGCCGTGCGGATCTGGTACAGGAGATGTCAGAGACTGTGCGGACATGGTACAGGAGGTGGTCAAAGGCTGTGTGGACATGGTACAGGAGGTGGTCATAGGCTGTGCAGATTTGGTACAAGTGAGTAACAGGAGGTGGTCAGAGGCTGCGGAGGGGTCCGGTCTTACCGGTCGTGATGTGGAGAGGCGTATGCCACCGTTGAGACTGAGATGAGTGCCTTCCTTTGGGATTGTGGGATATGGGATATGGGATTGTATGATTCTTAAAGTGTTTTTTCAACCTGACTATGTAACTATGTATAGTAGGTGGAGAGCGTAGAGTCTGGGCTGACTGTATGAAGCCTCAGCCCATCCCTGGTCGGAAGAGTGACCAGTAGGGGGCTGAGAGAGGTATATAGGCTGCTAAGCAGAGAGTAGGGTCCTTTGCTTGCTGGAGAGTGACATAGCCTGCAAGTGCTATTAAACCTTCTGAGGCTCCAAGAAGCTTCAAAAAGTTCTGGATGGTTCTGGCTCACCAAGAAGCTGAATGATCACCTTTAAGTTGCAGCCACAACCAGGCAACATCCAAAAAGGATCTTATTAGGATGCTCTTGGTGCAGTGTCAACTGAAACTGGAAGGAGGCTTCCAGATAGCCAGTGACACAGTGAGTAGCCCTCAGAGAAATTCTGGGAGACAGACTGTTGCCACTGTGGCGCTTTTTGCTAGAGGGATTGTTCCATCCCTTCTGCGAGGGTTGTTTCCATAGTGGATACCCCCTGTGCTGAGTCGTTGCTACTTTCTGTACAGAAGACCTTGAGCTGTGTGCGCTGTCTACTGGTCGGTGGAGACCACCTCGTGCTGCTGAGGATCCAACGAGGGGATAAGGGTGAGGTTAAATACTGCATCCCGGGTCCGCTGTGACCATAATACAAAACTACAGCCGTGTCACATGAAGTTTTTCGTTTATGCCTTGTTTTTATTATAAAAGTGTGAGTACAATGATTGAAGATCTTGAGCGCGTATTTTAAATAAATGTTTTATACGTTATTACACTATTGGAAGCATTATTATTTCTTTTATGTGGATACACTTGATGAGTATTGCTGCTTATTGAAGGATTTCATCTACTGCAAATACGGTGTCATTCAATTTGGCTAGCCCCTGGGAGGCTAAATTTCTGCTTATTGGCCGAGCATGAGAATGCAAGGCAAATTTTTCCGGTGAGTGCGGCTCCATAAAAGTGGATCACAGTCACGGATGGTGTGGTGGAAGACGTTTTATTGCATGGAAAAGTTGCTTTATTCACTCTTTTGACACTAAATATCTTACATGGACTTTGTCTCATCCATTTCTATTTTTTATGTCATCATTTATTTTGTATGGACTGTTGTCACTATTTATTTGCATAATTATTTAATTGCATATCATTATGAAGCTAAAAAGATCCCTACCTGAAGTGGGAGGGAGCATTGGATGATCACTACACAAATTTACTATCATCAGTGAGTGGGTCATCACATATCACATTTTTTACACTGATTCACTTCTATATTGTATTCATTTTATCTGTCATTTAGCACCACTATTTCCATTGGGGATCATTTATTTCATTTAAATGCTTGTTTTGTCTATGGGGATGGGAATAAACAGTAAACACCTTAATTCTCGCTCCCCCATTAGCCAGAGCTTTCCCCATCTCTCCAATACTCCCGGCATGTAAGATCACCCTTGGCCCTCTCACGTAGAATACAGGACCAGTGGTCTTCTGGTCTGATGCAGGACCTATAGTCAAGGTGTCACCTCCTAGGCATACCTGCTCTCATTTATCATTTCTCAATCATTGCTATATACAGTATGTGGCAATAGTTGGGAGCTCATATAGTTTACAGTTAGGGACCACACTTTGCAGTAGTGCCTTGACTGGGCAGTGTGGTGTTTTTTTAATCTAAAATGTTACACAAATTTAAAGCTGACCTCCAGGATAAGCAAATATTGTCCAAATACCAGAGTCATTCCAATAGAATCTTGGTGTGCTTTGTATATTTCCTCCAGATCTGTGCTGCAATCCAATGTGAATTTTTCTAATATAAAAATAGTGTTGCACTACTGTCTAGATGTCTGGCGACTTATCATAAATAGTGTAAACCTCCAATGTATAATGGATACTTAAAAAACATAACTGTGAAAAATATATTTAAACCAATATGTGCTCATACACAACACCATCAACTGTTCAGCTTGAACACAGTGTTATAATGTGTAAAATAGGTAAACAGTCTCTTTTTGGGACCCGTGATCACATTATTAGACATGTGCAATTCGTTTCCTTCCGAATTCGTTCTTTTAATGAATTTTGAAAAATTCGTAAATTCGAAAGAAAATCGGAAATTCTGCAAAAAATTGGAAATTCGAAAAAAAATTGGAAATTCTGAATTTTTTTTCACAAAATAAATTGTAAAATTCGGAAAAAATTAATTCGGAAATTAAAAAAAAAAACGGAAATTCAAAAAATCTGAAATTCTAAAATCTGAAATAATAACTAATTAATAATAACTTAACTATTACTAGCTATTAAATTATAGGTATTGGAATTTCCTTTCAAATTTGGATGTTAGTGAATGTAACGAATATGAATTTATCCGAAGTTACGAATTATCCAACAAAAATAAATGCCGTATCTAAACGAATAGAACATAATGAATTAATAATAATAAATTACAATAATTATAATAAAAACGTTTTATTATTGTTATTATTATTTGTTATTAATTTGTTCCATTCCATTTGTTTAGATGCGGCATTCGTTATTTCGGATAATTCATAACTTCGGATAAATTTGTTTTTCTTACGTTTACCAACAGTCAAATTTGAAAGGAAATTCTAATATCTATATATTATTAGTTAGTAATAGTTATTATGAGTTAGTTATTATTTCAGATTTTCAAATTTTCAGGTTTTTGAATTTCCTAATTTCTGATTTTTTTGACTTTCAGATTTTTTTTAGAATTTCTGTCTTTTTTTCGAATTTAAGAATTGCAATCATAATGAATGACCCGAAAACGAAAAAAATAAAAATAAAACCTGTGATATTGAATCCCCACACCATGAGTTGTGCTCATATAAATACAATCAGTGCCACCTCAGTGCTCTCAGAACTCTCATCTCCAAAATGATAATGACTCGTGTGTATATGAAACCATCAGGGTCTCTCCACTTCTTGAATTGGACACATCAAGACCCTTGGTGGAATCATTGCTGAGTCCACCAAGGGAGACCTTAGTGGACAGGAGGTCTTGATGTGTCCAATTTAAGGAGTGGAGAGACCTTGATGGTTTTATATACACGCGAGTCATTATCATTTTGGAGGTGAGAGTTCTGATAGCACTGAGGTGGCACCAATTGTATTTATATGAGCACACCACCTTGTGTGGGGATTCAATATCAGAGGATTAAAGTGGATTATTATTGGCCCTAATGTGATCACGGGTCCCAAAGAGAGACTGTTTATCTATTTTACACATTAAAACACTGTGTTCAAACTGAACAGTTGATGGTTTTGTGTAAGAGCACATATTTATTTTTCACTGTTATGTTTTTTTAACCACTTCAGCTATGGAAGATTTGACCCCCTCAGGCCATTTTTTGCTATTCGACATTGCGCTACTCTAACTGGTAATTACATGGTCATGCACCACTGTACCCAAATTAAATTCATATAATTTTTTTCATATGTAGCGCTGGTAGATTTGCGATCTACCATATGTTAGGTAAATTTAGTAACTTGTTCATTAAATAGGTTAGGTTTGCCTCTGTTCCAGCTTGGCTGACGTTGCGTGTGTTTCCATACTGACCGGTGGGTGTCGCTGTTATCACTGGTCAGTGTTGGAAAGGCAACGCGTCGAAGCGTATGGATGCTCTTCTGTCCCGGAGACAGCTCGGTGGAGGTGGTCCTCCGAGTTGCATTCTAGGCGAGGGTATTTATGGGACAGACGCCATATTGTGGGTCGGTTTTACAGCCACCTGCTGGCCCTCCTGGCTGACAGGTATGCGTTAGAGAGCAATCTCGTGGTCCTCTGTTCCGGAGGCCCACACCGCTGCGGCGCAGGGGTGGACCCAGAAGCTTGTCTGGGGCCTACCACAGCAGCCGAGGAATGGTCCTGAGCTGTCTATCCAGAGGGAGGAAGCTGGACAACCGAGGAGATCCCAGGGGAGGACCCGTCATGGAAGGATCATGCAGCGTGTTGGTCTGGAGAGGGGCCTGGTGACTCAGTTGGAGGACATATCCTAAAAGTAACTATACAGCATAGTGTTGCCAGGTTGGCTTAAAGGTTCAAGCACTGTGACTAACGTTCATTGCAGAAAAAACCAATACATCCTTTGGCAGAGGATCGTACCGGTTTATCCCAAACAAGTCTGTGGCAGAGACTTTTCGTGCTACGTACTGGCTGGCTGCTCGGCAAGTGAGAGAGGCCTATCCAGGCGAGCAAAGAGTGTGTCCCATGAGGGGAGCGCATTCTATTGTAATATCCAAATTTTACCAGGACATTTGTCAAGAATCTTACAAGAAGATATTTGAGTTTCTTCTGCAGTTTCCTTTCTGCCTCTTTCCTGCTACTTCCTTAGTAAATCATTTAATAAAGCATTGAAAACGTACTCAAGTGTTGGTGCGTGTGTCGTCCAGAGGTAAACTCAATGGAACCCCTAGACCTGGTTCCGGTAAAACAGAGGGAAGGAGAGTGAAGGTAACAAGCCCGCTTAAACCAGCAGCTCCACCGAGAGTTATTGCTACACATACAAAGACAAACTTGGTAGTATTTGCTCACCGCTGTTTTTTTTTATTTTTTGCGATATAAAATTAAAAAAAAGACTGAAAATTTTGAAGAAAAAAAACAATATTTTTTTACTTTCTGCTATAAAACATATCCAATACAAAAATAAAAAAAAACAAATTTCTTTATAAGTGTTGGCCAATATGTATTCTGCTATATATTTTTGATTAAAAAAAAGTCCCAATAAGTGCATATTGATTGGTTTGCGTGAAAGTTATAGCATCTACAAACTATGGTATATATACTAGATTTGTTTATACTACTAATGGCGGTGATCAGCGACCTATAATGGGACTGCGATAGTGCAGTGGACAATCTGACACTAACTGGTACTGGGGGGAACCGACAAACTGACACTGACATCACCTGTGACATTAAAGGGGTTGTAAAGGTTCGTGTTTTTTCACCTTAATGCATCCTATGGCCACCACATTCACCTTACCCTATTTGATTGATTGCAATGTTGGAACACAATTTGTGCCAGCAGCAGCTGGTTATTTGCAGTTTGGTTTACTTTTGTTGTCACTTTTGTTTTTTTTATTTATCTTTATTGATTGGTAGCGCAGGAGCTACACTTTCACTTTTTCACAGTGTGAATTTTTACTGCTGTGCAGGAGCTTCTTGTAATAAAGACCGGTCACTGCTGCTCCATCTCCTTGTGCAGGCTGACTGGTCTTGTCTCCGCCCCTCCTGTAGTTTTCTGCAGCCAGCCTGTAGTAGGTGGGGTCTGTTGGGCTCCTCCTACAGCTCTCCTCTCTGCACAGGCCATGTATAGCACAGTGATGATGTCACTGCTACTTTTACAAGGTAATATCTGTTTTTGCAAAGGCATATGGCACACGCAATGTGAATTTATGTTCTATGTGCCTATTAGAAAATATATTTTTATAAAAAGTTTTTTTTGTGCCCGGAGTTTGGCTTTAAATAGGCTTTTTGTGCTAACTAAAGTATAGAGGAGGTGAAGCAGGAACTGCTGATGGATTTTCAGAGGGAAAGTCCATGGATGAAGGTTTGTTATAAACAGATTAAACATTCCATTATGTACTGGAAAAAGGAAAGAATGTAAGTGAGGCAGCCAGAATGAAGTTGTCTGCTTGACTACAGGGCTGAATCTAAAATGTCAGATCTGAAGGTGCAGTAATAAAAAAAAGTCAGGGGGTACAATGGCATAGAATCGCTGGCAGCCTGTTATATACTGTAGTGTGACAAAGATGCAGGGAACCAGTATTCCCTAAATAATAGAAAAACCTAAAAACCTTGGGAGCTTTTTCCAGTACACAGAGCTCACCTACTGTATACAAGATGCTGTCCCTAAAACACATACAGACTATATAAATTCTCACCATAAACAGTGACAGAACACTAGTAGTTAGGACTACCATTGTTTTAGCTAATTTCTGTTTATTTATTACAACCAATCCAAAGAAGTATAAATAGCTGATAAATAATTATTAACCCCCTCTCGTCTGACCTAATGTAATAACAGCCGAGCGGAAGCCCTGTTATCCTGGGAGGACGTCATATGATGTCCTCCCTAGACAGTGCCTAGACAGTGCCTCGCGTGCGGCGATCTATGCCTCGCGTGCTCCAGTGCGATCTGTCACCGGCTGTGTCCACCGGACACAGCCGATGACAGATCACTTTATCGGCCCGCTGCCAGTACAATGCCAGTACAATGTGATCGATGTGACCAACCACAGCAGATTATATGACAATTGTACACAAAGTAAGGCTTTGATTTATGCCATTCATTTTGTATTGTAACTGTCCGCTTGTCACTTTAAACCTTTGTTCAGCATTGACCGACAGGTGGAACCTTTATTGCCTTCCTCTTGTTTCTCTGGGGAATGTGTTAATCACCAGACACTTCCTGCTTCCTCTAGTTTTGGAGAAAGGGGCTTTCATTTAATTCAGCATTCACAGGCAATACAGCAGTACCTCGTGGGAAGGTGTCAGTTTATGGAAGTTTTCTAAAGTTTAAAGTTTGCACCCCTTGGCAAGCGGAGCAAGGTATGCAGTAAAAGTACATTGTCATTGCATACTTGCCAACTGTCCCGAATTTCTCACAGGGGGGGCTGTCAGGATGTCACGGGGGGGCCGGTCTGGATGTCACGGGAAGGCTGGTCTGGATGTCACGGGGGGCTGGTCTGGATGTCACAGGGGTCTGGTCTGGATGTCACGGGGGGCTGGTCTGGATGTCACAGGGGGGGCCAGTCTGGATGTCACAGGGGGGCCAGTCTGGATGTCACGGGGGGCCGGTCTGGATGTCACAGGGGGGGACCGGTCTGGATGTCACAGGGGGCTGGTCTGGATGTCACAGGGGGGGCCAGTCTGGATGTCACAGGGGGGACCGGTCTGGATGTCACGGGGGGGGCGGTCTGGATGTCACGGGGGGGCAGTCTGGATGTCACAGGGGGGGCTGGTCTGGATGTCACAGGGGGGGCTGGTCTGGATGTTACAGGAGGGGGCCAGTCTGGATGTCACGGGGGGCGTATAGTCTGGATGTCACAGGGGGGGGCTGGTCTGGATGTCAATTTCTCAGGACATTCTCGGATTTAGAAACTTTTCCTGATCTAAGCGTTTCTCGGGAGATGTCCCGAGAAATTTGTTTTTTCCCGATTTTCGCCGCCGAGGTTCTCGCCGCCGGCCGCTAGAGGTCCACGGCCGGCGGGCTGGCCGCCATTTTCAAGGAGACCGTAGGCTGGCTAGATGGCTACAATAGAGATTGAGCTGCGGCTCCGCCAGTCTCTGTGACCTATTATGGAAAGGGGCGGGGGATGGGCGGCACCACAGCTCAATCTCTACTGTAACCATGCGGCTCCGCTTAACCAACTTTGGGGCCGTATAGCCTGGATGTCACAGGGGAGGGCCGGTCTGGATGTCACAGAGGGGGGCGGTCTGGATGTCACGGGGGGGCGGTCTGGATGTCACAGGGGGGACCAGTCTGGATGTCACGGGGGGGCGCCGGTCTGGATGTCATAGGGGGGGCCGGTCTGGATGTCACAGGGGGGGGGTCTGGATGTCACAGGGGGGCTGGTCTGGATGTCACGGGGGGGCTGGTCTGGATGTCATGGGGGGGCTGGTCTGGATGTCACAGGGATGGCCGGTCTGGATGTCACAGGGAGGGGGCCAGTCTGGATATCACAGGGGGGGCGGTTTGGATGTCACAGGGGGGGGCTAGTCTGGATATCACAGGGGGGCCAGTCTGGATGTCACGGGGGGGCCGGTCTGGATGTCACAGGGGGGGCTGGTCTGGATGTCACAGGAGGGGGCCAGTCTGGATGTCACAGGGGGGGCCAGTCTGGATGTCACGGGGGGCATATAGTCTGTATGTCACAGGGGGAGGGCCCAGTCTGGATGTCACAGGGGGGCTTATAGTCTGGATGTCTAAGGGGGGGTATAGTCTGGATGTCACGGGGGGGTGCCATATAGTCTGGATGTCACAGGGGGAGGGCATATAGTCTGGATGTCACAGGGGGGTGTATAGTCTGGATGTCACGTGGGGGCGTATAGTCTGGATGTCACAGGGGGCCATATAGTCTGGATGTCACGGGGGGTGCCGTATAGTCTGGATGTCACAGGGGGGCGTATAGTCTGGATGTCATGGGGGGGGCATATAGTCTGGATGTCACAGGGGGAGTATAGTCTGGATGTCATGGGGGGCCAGCCTGGATGTCACAGGGGGGGGCCATATAGTCTGGATGTCACAGGGGGACACAGATGTAAGGAGGACTGATGGGCACACAGATGTAAGGAGGACTAATGGGCACACAGATGTAAGGAGGACTAATGGGCACACAGATGTAAGGAGGACTGATGGGGACACAGATGTAAGGAGGACTGATGGGGACACAGATGTAAAGAGGACTGATGGGGACACAGATGTAAGGAGGACTGATGGGGACACAGATGTAAGGAGGACTGATGGGGACACAGATGTAAGGAGGACTCTGCTGATGGGGACACAGATGTGAGGAAGGCTCCTCTGAGGACACCTGATGGCATCTGGTGGCAGGCAATGTGGCAGGTGACACGCTCAGGGCTCCCACTGATTCTGCATTATGGTGAGATGTAAAGAGGACTCTGCTGATGGGGACACAGATGTAAGGAGGACTGATGGGGACACAGATGTAAGGAGGACTGATGGGGACACAGATGTAAAGAGGACTCTGCTGATGGGGACACAGATGTAAGGAGGACTGATGGGCACACAGATGTAAGGAGGACTGATGGGGACACAGATGTAAGGAGGACTGATGGGGACACAGATGTAAGGAGGATTGATGGGGACACAGATGTAAGGAGGACTCTGCTGATGGGGACACAGATGTGAGAAAGGCTCCTCTGGGGACACCTGATGGCATCTGGTGGCAGGCAACGTGGCAGGTGACACGCTCAGGGCTCCCACTGATTCTGCATTATGGTGAGATGTAAAGAGGACTCTGCTGATGGGGACACAGATGTAAGGAGGACTGATGGGCACACAGATGTAAGGAGGACTGATGGGGACACAGATGTAAAGAGGACTCTGCTGATAGGGACACAGATGTAAGGAGGACTGATGGGCACACAGATGTAAGGAGGACTGATGGGCACACAGATGTAAGGAGGACTGATGGGGACACAGATGTAAGGAGGACTGATGGGGACACAAATGTAAGGAGGACTGATGGGGACACAGATGTAAGGAGGACTCTGCTGATGGGGACACAGATGTGAGGAAGGCTCCTCTGGGGACACCTGATGGCATCTGGTGGCAGGCAACGTGGCAGGTGACACGCTCAGGGCTCCCACTGATTCTGCATTATGGTGAGTTGAATGATTTCATTTTATATTACAATGTAATAATAGAAATAATGCGCTTCAATCATCCCGACACCATAACAATCATGGTGCCGGGATGATTGAAGCACTAACACCCGGTGTTTGGAGTATCTTTATCTGCTGATTGTTAAACTCTGGGATACACATTTCCATCCCTGTCCCCCCCTTTCCACCTTTTCCTCTATATCCCTCATTCATCTCAGACTCTAACCACACCCCATTTGAGCCACGCCCATCCCCCCACATAAACCACGCCCATTTGTCAGCGCATTTTCTGCTTGCTGTAGTGTTGGTGCATACTCAGTGACAGCTGCATCCTTATGCATTGCATCTTATAGGAGAGAGGCCAGGAGCCCTGCAGCCACATAAAAGAGCTGCTGATGATTGGCCTTCTCTTTTTAACATGGGGAACTGCTGACCATGGGCCACATAGGAATAACTCCAGCTGAGGAGAGGTTATATCAGGCAGACAAGTGCAGAGACCCTGGCTGGGGCATAAGCCACAGGCGAATGTGATCTCCCTAAAAATAGATCAACACATCTGGTAAGCGGCAGTAGTTTCTCTGATGGAGGAATCTTTCTATCCCAAACCTATCACTACTTCTTGGGTGTTTTTAGTTTGAAGTCACCAATAAACAGTGAACTGAGGACATCTTATACTATTGGGAATATCACTTGAATGTGGAATCAGCTTTTTTAAGAACTTACAGTTTGGTGTGGACCCTTCAGATGACTATTAGCTTGTTTGTTTTTTTTTTTATTGTGTTTTTTTTAATTCTTATTGTTACTTATGTCCAATTGTTTCAGCGTATATGGTCACATTTTGGACCCACATACATTAGTGTCTTTACTATCTGAATGAGAGTGATCATTTCCCCCATCTGATAGGGACACCTATTGTATGGGAATATGCGTTACCACACTTTTAAAATCTCATACAGCACAGCTTACCGTTTTGATATTGTTATATTGTGTGTATCTCAAATTGAAGCTGCAGCAGTATTCATCACTCACCATTCTACTTTCTAGTGGAATGGCTCATTAGACAGTGCAGTATCTCTACCTTTGACATTTTAATTTAGAAATATGTGTATAGATAATGGAACACCACTTTGTAACCCCACATTTGTAATTCTGTTGTAACCCCCTTTTTGGTGATCTCTGTAAACTAATGTATTGTATGTCATTTTACAGTTTTCACGGTGCAAATGGTGCTTATGGTGCTTATGGTGCTTAAGGTGTTTAAGGTGTTAAAGGGATTAACCTCTGTGGTGTTCAACCTTAATGCACACCTTTGAGGCAAAAGAATAAAAGTACTTCACCCATCAGAAGCTCTCCTTTCGTTATTTACTCAAGCCAATGGGGCCGCTACAGTGAAAACTTGTCACTGAGGATGGAGACACGACGCCACATCTCTGTCATCAACAGCTGCGTCGCTGTTTTCATGAAACTGTGAGTAAGGGCTTCCCAACGCCTCGCAAGGACACCTGCGGACGCCATCTTAGCAACAGAGAATAGGCCGAAAAGTAAACGCGTCACATGGACATTAGTATGCGAATCAAATAATTTATATTTTACTAAAGCAATGATTGTTGTTATATTCGTGATATGAGTGCCTAGTGTCTAGAGGCCTAGTGTCAAATTGTAAACAACGCTATCTCCTAAGTTCCTAATCCACTAAACTGTTAATTACGTAAAGGGTAAATTGTCTAGTTAAAATATATCAGCAGTATATTTGTTTAACAACAACAGTTTGTCGTATGGTATGCATTGTTTGCTAATCTTTGTAAGTTACAAGTGTAAATGCCTATTTTCCTTTGTAGCCTATTGTTAGAAAGTTTGAGCCAACTCTCATTCAGACACATTCACACACACTTAAAAGGCAAAGGCACACTAAAACGAAATGTTGTCACCCACTAAAGAAACAGACAAACCCACCGAATCACAACAAGTGCGGTCCAGCTTCAGAGAGCGAAGATTAACAGAAAAGGGCCAAGTATTGCACAAAGAAACAGTTAAGAAAAATGAAATAGCATTCAACAAGGCGTACGACTCTTGGAAGGAGCTAGCAAAAGAAATTAGGACAAAGTTAAAGAACTTCTGCCTAGCCGAAGACCTTGATACAAGAATGAAGGAGATTAAAGCCAAAGAAGCGTTAGTACACCAACAGTATGAGTCCATTTGCCGTAATCATTCCACTACCTCATACGTTATTAAAAGAATGGATGCATGCATCACGTTAACAGCTGAAATTTGCAACCTCACCAGCAAACGGCTAGAGAATGTAAAGGAAACCTTTAATGATCAACTTGAGAAGGAAAGAGTGAGGATGGTACTTAATAAACAAGAGCATGAGTCAGTCTTTGGAAACACAGAAACAGAAACTGTCCTTTCAGAGTCATTACCAGACTCTAGCTCAAGCTCGAGAGCCACTTCCAGATCTTCTAGCAAACGCGCAGACGCAGAAGCCAACCTTGCAGCCAAGATAGAACAGGCAAAGGCGATGCAACAGATGCGTGAGCAACAAGTTAAGCAGAGCAAAATGGAGACAGAAACTAAACTTAAGTTAGATGAGTAAAAGACAAGACTGCAACCGCTACAGTGAAAGAGGACCTGGTTGATAGAGAGTGTGATGAGTCTGAAGCATTATGGGTGGAACTGCATATAGATGTGCGTAGTTCAAAGTTAATCATTGGAGTTTGTTATAGACCACCCAATGTTAACAAGGCGGTGGAGACTCAACTCCTTGCACAGATGGAAAGGGCTGCAAGTGCTGGGAAGGTGATAATAATGGGGGATTTTAACTACCCAGAAATTGACTGGAGTAATGGCACTGCTGGGACAGTTAAAGGGCAAAAATGTATAAACCTATTACAGGACAATTGTATGGTCCAGTTTATTGAAGTCCCAACTAGGAATGAAGCTCTGTTGGACCTGGTAATCTCAAACCCTGCAGAGCTTATTACTAATGTTCAGATAAAGGAACACCTGGGTAGCAGTGATCATAACATGATTTCATTTGATGTTAGCTGTAAACAAGAAATACATACGGGAAAGATAAAAACACTTAACTTCGAGAGAGCAAATTTTCCAAGGATGAGGGCTGCTCTCCAGGATTTAGACCAGGGGGGTATTTTGGCATCGATAAACACAGAACAGAAATGGGAATTCTTCAAAAAGACTGTTTGGGACCTCACTGCAAAGTATATTCCCATGGGCAATAAGTTTAAAAGTCTAAAAAAATCTTTTAAAAAATATAAAAATGAAGGAACACTAGTGTTTAAATGTTACAAAGAATTTAACAGAATTTACCAAGTAACTATAGACCTGTTAGTTTAACTTCTATAGTCGGGAAGATACTGGAGCGTTTAATAAAAGTCCATAAAGACAAGTTCTTGCTGGAAAAAAAAATTTTAAGCAACAGACAGCATGGATTCATGAAAGACAGAAGTCAGACAAACCTGATTTCTTTTTATGAAGAGGTAAGTAAAACCTTGGACAGAGGAGTGGCTGTGGACGTGGTATACTTGGATTTTGCAAAAGCGTTCAATACAGTTCCGCACACAGGGCTCATGTGTAAGGTAAAGTCTGCAGGCTTGGAAATATCAGTTTGTAAATGGATAGAAAACTGGCTAAAAGGCAGAATTCAGAGAGTAGTGGTTAATGATTCTTACTCTGAATGGTCTAAGGTTATCAGTGGTGTACTCCAAGGTTCAGTGCTGGGACCCTTACTTTTTAATACCTTTATAAATGATATTGGGTCTGGGATCAAAAGTGGTGTACCCCAAGGTTCAGTGCTGGGACCCTTACTTTTTAATACCTTTATAAATGATATTGGGTCTGGGATCAAAAGTAACATTTCTGTCTTTGCAGATGACACCAAGCTATGTAGTGGAATAATGTCCTTGCAGGATGTCTCCAATTTACAAGCCGACCTCAATGCTCTGTCTAATTGGGCGACTATGTGGCAGATGAGGTTTAATGTTGAGAAATGTAAAGTTATGCACTTGGGGGCTAAGAATATGCATGCATCATACATGCTAGGGGGAGGACAACTGGGGGAATCCATAGTGGAGAAGGATCTGGGGGTTTTGGTAGATCATAAACCAAATAACAGCATGCAAGTCCAAGCTGCGGTTTCCAAAGTGAGCAAAGTCTTAAGAGAGGTATAGACTACAGGGAGAGAGATATAATTTCCCCCCAGTTCAAATCATTAGTAAGACCTCATCTGGAATATGCAGTTCAGTTTTGGGCACCAGTTCTCAAAAAGGATATCGGGGAACTGGAGAAAGTGCAGAGAAGAGCAACCAAACTGATAAGAGGCATGGAGGAGCTCAGCTATGAGGAAAGATTAGAGGAACTGAATTTTATTCACTCTTGAGAAAAGGAGAATCAGAGGGGATAAGATCAACATGTTCAAATATATAAGGGGTCCATATAGTGAACTTGGTGTTGAGTTATTCTCTTTACGGTCAGCACAGAGGATACGGTGGCACTCTTTACGTCTAGAGGAAAAGAGATTTCATCTCCAAATACGGAAAGGTTTCTTCACAGTAAGAGCTGTGAAAATGTGGAATAGACTTACGCCATAGGTGGTTCTGGCCAGCTCAGTAGATTGCTTTAAGAAAGGCCTGGATACTTTTCTAAATGTACATAATATAACTGGATACTAACATTTATAGGTAAAGTTGATCCAGGGAAAATCCGATTGCCTCTTGGGGGATCAGGAAGGAATTTTTTTCCCTGCTGTAGCAAATAGGAGCATGCTCTGCTGGGTTTTTTTGCCTTTCTCTGGATCAACTGTGGGTATAGAATTGGGTATATTGGATTGTACGATATTTTTTATTTTTATTTATTTTTTTTATGGTTGAACTGGATGGACTTGTGTCTTTTTTCAACTTGACTAACTATGTGACTACAAGCAGAAAATTAAGTCAAAGTAGCTGCAGCAAGAGTGAAAGCTTACAATGCTTATGATATTTTTGAATATTGTGAACAGGAGACAGACTACAAGGTACAAAACCTTTACAAAAAAAATAAACCACAAACCTCTTTGAATCCAAAAGCTGTGTCATTTCAACCTTCAAATACACCGCTTGAAGTGTCAAGACCACAAGAAGAAGGTAGTCTAATTCCAGGACTCGCAAGTCTGCTCATCTCCAACCGTCTCCCTATTCCTTAACCAACTGTATTTACAGGTGATCCTTTAAAGTTCATAGATTGGAAGATATCCTTTATGGCGCTGATTGATCATAAAACAAATCCCTGTGTGCGAAAAAATGCTGCACTTGAAGAGGTATCTCGGTGGTGAAGCTCATAAGGCAGTGGAAGGTTTCTCCTATCGGAATTCAGAAGACGCTTATCTAGGTGCCTGGGGGATCCTACAGGACAGGTATGGAGGTCCATTCATAGTACAAAGAACTTTCAGAGAAAGGCTGACTAAATGGCCAAAGATATCAGCAAACGACCCTGTAGCATTAAGAGAGTTTGCGGATTTCCTTCAAGGCTGTGTGGAGGCCATTCCCTATGTTAAAGGCCTAGCTATTCTAAATGATTGTGAAGAAAACCACAAGCTTCTCAATAAACTGCCTGAATGGGTCGTGCGTAGATGGAGTTGCATCATTGTGGACGGATTAGACAAGTCTCAAGAATACCCAACCTTTGCTCATTTCACAGAGTTTCTGCAGAAGGAAGCCAAAATAGCATACAACCCCATTGCCTCCCCCTTCCTCCTCAGTAGCAAGAGCCAAGGCGCTCAACACAAGCACTCAAATGAAGCCCTCCACCTCCAGTGTTCCAGAAATTTCAGCTTTAAGACCAAAACCACCCTGCCTGGTCTGCAAAGACAAAACGCACAGTGTCGCTAAATGTCTGACTTTTGCAGCAAGGACCATCTATGAAAGGAAGGCCTTTATTTATGAAAACCTCCTCTGCTTTGGTTGTTTAAGAAAGGGCCATACTTCTAAAGACTGCAAAGGAAGACACACTTGTAGCATATGTATACGTCATCATCCAACCTGTTTGCACATACAGAGAAACACTGAGCCTGTCAAAACACCAAACGATGATTCAGTAGCTACGGGAGATAAGGTAAACGACAACTTTCCCAAAGTTATGTCCCATACATTGACAAGGCATACTCTTGCCACCTCCTGCATTGTTCCAGTTCTGTTGTCAGCTGCAGCTGAGCCTCAGAGAGAAATCCTCACTTACACCTTACTTGACACACAGAGTAATTCAACCTTTATTTTGGCAGACCGGGTATCTAAGCTAAGTGTGAGCACCAAGCCGTTACAGCTAAAGCTCAGCACCATGACAGACACAGTTATATCAAGCCAAATTGCTCACGGTCTGCAAGTGCGTGGTTTCAACTCTAAAGCTATAGTCCAACTCCGTCAAGCCTATATGAGAGACTTCATTCCAGTAGATAAGTCTCACATCCCCACCAAGGAGACTGCACTTCAGTGGCCACATCTCAAGCATTTGGCAAACAAGTTACAGCCACTTCAAGACTGCGAAGTCGGACTGCTGATTGGTTACGATTGCCCATCAGTACTGGCGCCCTTGGAGGTCATTACAGGCTCCGAAGATGAACCCTTTGCTCAAAAAACTATGCTCGGCTGGAGCATCATAGGATCAGCAAATCCACATCTTGATAGACAGGGTAGCCAGAGCTTCGTACACAGAGTCGCAGTAAAAGAAATTCCAATGCCCCCGGTCACTGATGTGTTAAAGGCTCTAGAAATGGACTTCTCTGAAAGAAATTATGTAGATAAGTACGTGTCTCAAGATGACGTTTGTTTTGTGCAGCTTCTCTCTGAAACCATAATGAAAAGGAAAGATGAACACTATGAGATGCCGTTACCCTTCAAAGACAACAGTCAACCAACACTACCAAACAATAAAAGGCTGGCCATTATTCGACTTCAACATCTGAAGAAAAGGTTAAAGGCCAATAAATAGTACTATAAACACTATACTGCATTCATGGAAGAAATGATCAGAAAAGGTGATGCAGAACTAGCCCTTTGATTATCAGAGGAAGAAACAGTGTGGTACATCCCATATCACGGGGTTTATCACCCCAAGAAGCCGGACAAGTTAAGAGTTGTCTCTGATTGTTCAGCAAAGTTTCAAGGCATCTCCCTAAACGAGACCTTAACCACTTAAGAAATAGCCTCGTTTTGGATTTTAGGTGTTTACATGTTTAAAACAGTTTTTTTTGCTAGAAAATTACTTAGAACCCCCAAACATTATATATGTTTTTTTTCTAACACCCTAGAGAATAAAATGGCGGTCGTTGCAATACTTTTTTTTGCACCGTATTTGCGCAGCGGTCTTATAAGCGCACTTTTTTTTTGGAAAAAATGCACATTTTTGAATACAAAAATAAGACAACAGTAAAGTTAGCCCAATTTTTTTTTTATATTGTGAAATATAATGTTACGCCAAGTAAATTGATACCCAACATGTCACGCTTCAAAATTGCGCCCGCTCGTGGAATGGCGTCAAACTTTTACCCTCAAAAATCTCCATAGGCAACGTTTAAAAAATTCGCTTCTGCGCACAAGTTCGTCTGGACGGGGGTTTTTTTAAAAAAAAATTTTAATTTTTATTATTTATTTTACATTATTTTATTTTTTTTTACACTGTTTAAAAAAAAAATGTCACTTTTATTCCTATTACAAGGAATGTAAACATCCCTTTTAATAGAAAAAAGTATGACAGGACCTCTTAATATATGAGATCTGGGGTCAAAAAGATCTCAGATCTCATATTTACACTAAAATGCAATAAAAAAAAAAAAGTCATTTAAAAAAATGACATTGAAAAAAATATGCCTTTAAGAGGCGTGGACGGAAGTGACGTTTTGACGTCGCTTCCACCCAGCAGTGTCATGGAGACGAGTGGGCACCATCTTAGCCTCACTCGTCTCCAGACACAGCACTAACAGGACGTGATCGCCTCCGCCGCTACCGACGGCTCCAGTAAGCGGTGGAGGCACCGGATCGCGGTGGGAGGGGGGGCCCCCTCTCCCGCCACCGATAAAAGTGATCTCGCAGCGAATCCGCCGCAGGGACCACTTTTATCAGAAAGCCGACAGCCGCACGAAAACGGGGATACCGGGGTTATGGCAGCTAGCTGCTGCCGTAACAACGGTATCCGCCGCCAAAGTTTGGACGTACATCGTCGTGCGGCGGTCGACAAGTGGTTAATGACAGGTCCCGATATCATGTGAATATGATATGGAGTATCTCACACTTGGTGTTACACGAAGTGTGTGACATATGCATTTATGTGTTTTTAATGTTTATACTGTATGCAATATCACAACTGTATATTCTTTCATTATAAGTAGCGCTACACTTTTTATACACCTAATGACAGGTCCTGACCTGATAAATTCTCTAGTGGGAGTCCTCTGTTGCTTCAGGAAGGAAGCAGTTGTTGTGATATGCAACCTTGAAAAGATGTTCCACCTACTTTCCCCCAGAAAAGCGCAATTGCTTAAGGTTCCTTTGGTGGGAGAATAACCAGTTAGAAACAGAACCAAAAGAATACAGAATGGCAGTTCACCTCTTCGGTGCCAGTTCATCTCCAGGATGTGCCAACTTTGGCCTCAAGTATCTTGCACAACAACACAAGGCAGAATATCTTTCAGCATCAGCTTTCATTGAGAAGAACTTTTATGTCGACGACGGCCTAACCAGTGTTTCAACAAGCAGTGAAGCTACAAATCTAATCCTCGAAGCGCAAGGATTATGTAAAAATGCTGGCTTAAGACTGCATAAGTTCAACTGTAATAAAAGGGACGTCCTGTCTTGTGTAGCTCCATCAGAAAGAGCAACAATTAGTGAACCTCTCAAACTTAACCCAGACTCAACATCAGAAGGACAAGTACTTGGCATTCAGTGGTCAATTGAAAACGACACCTTCAGTTTCAGCGTTGACATAAAGGATCGACCCTCAACTCGTCGCAGTATCCTGTCAGTCGTAGCCAGTCTTTATGATCCTCTAGGCCTCATAGCTCCCTTCATACTGAGTGGCAAGTGCATTCTCCAGGAGCTTTGTCGCAGGGGCATCAGTTGGGATGAAGCACTTCCTGAGAGCTTAAGCCCACGGTGGGAGGCCTGGAAGAGTAGTCTGCAAAATCAAGATTCCCAGATGCTACCATCCTGACTTCGGTATCATAGTGAAGGTGGAACTACACCACTTTTTCGATGCCAGCAACATAGGATATGGTGCCTGTTCTTACCTTAGGTACAAAAGTGACAGAAGATTGCAAGATAAGAAGGACTATGTATCAAAACCCTCAATTATTGAACGTCCTATTCAAAAGCTAGTAGTTCTCATAGAAAGTAAATGAGTTGCCAGTTTAGTGATACACTAGTATACCACCACGCAATACAGTAGCCAGTCACAGAGGTACCTATAAGCTACATTGTGTAAGACTCATGTTTTTATAGCGGCCATGGTTATGTTCTGTAAATAATGTATGACTCTAATGCCCCGTACACACGGTCGGACATTGATCCGACATTCCGACAACAAAACCCATGGATTTTTTCCGACGGATGTTGGCTCAAACTTGTCTTGCATACACACGGTCACACAAAGTTGTCGGAAAATCCGATCATTCTGAACACGGTGACGTAAAACACCTACATCGGGACTATAAACGGGGCAGTAGCCAATAGCTTTCATCTCTTTATTTATTCTGAGCATGCGTGGCACTTTGTGCGTCGGATTTGTGTGCACACGATCGGAATTTCCGACAACGGATTTTGTTGTCGGAAAATATTATAGCCTGCTCTCAAACTTTGTGTGTCGGAAAATCTGATGGAAAATGTGTGATGGAGCCCACACACGGTCGGAATTTCCGACAACAAGGTTCTATCACACATTTTCCGTCGGAAAATCCGACCGTGTGTACAGGGCATTAGTCTTATTCGTCATAACATAATTTGGTGGGCGTGCAACTGTCCGCTTGTCACTTTAAATCTTTGTTCAGCACTGACTGACAGATGGAACTTTTATTGCCTTCCTCTTGTTTCTCTGGGGAATGTTTTAATCACCAGACACTTCCTGCTTCCTCTAGTTTTGGAGAAAGGGGCTTTCATTTAATTCAGCATTCACAGGCAATACAGCAGTACCTCGTGGGAAGGTGTCAGTTTATGGAAGTTTTCTAAAGTTTAAAGTTTGCACCCCTTGGCAAGCGGAGCAAGGTATGCAGTAAAGGTGCATTGTCATTGTCAGTATATATGTTTTTAGGCATAAATTGAGTCCATGCTGTTAGTTAAAAGATATGCTGTAGACAATCCACATGTTTGAACATATAGTCATGTTTCCTTAAATGTTTAATGCTAATTTAGAAATATGTGTATAGATAATGGAACACCACTTTGTAACTCCACATTTGTAATTCTGTTGTAACCCCCTTTTTGGTGATCTCTGTAAACTAATGTATTGTATGTCATTTTACAGTTTTCACGGTGCAAATGGTGCTTATGGTGCTTTTGGTGCTTATGGTGCTTAAGGTGTTTAAGGAGTCAAAGGGATTAACCTCTGTGGTGTTCAACCTTAATGCGCACCTTTGAGGCAAAAGAATAAAAGTACTGCACCCGTCAGAAGCTCTCTTCTCGTTATTTACTCAAGCCAATGGGGCCGCTACATGTACTATTGTGATAAACTCTGTGATTGGTCACAGTGATCACATGGTACAAACAGAGCCAATCACAACCCATCTGTGCCATGTGATTATATACAATAGTTTATGGACTCTATAACTTTCCTATAGACTAATTAGACTAAATAATATACACTGATTTGGGGTTTTTTCACCAAAGAAAAGTAGCAGTATACATTTTGGCCTAAGTTTATGAAGAAAGATTATTTATTTTCAAACTGTTTTAACAGAAACGAAGAATAAAAAGATTTATTTATTTTTTCAAAATTTTCATCCTTTTTCGTTTATTTAGCAAAAATTAAAAAACCCAGCGCTGATTAAATACCACCGAAAGAAAGCTGTACTTGTTTTAAAAAATATTATAAAAATTTCATATGGGTACAGCGTTGCATGAACGTGCAATTGCCATTCAAAGTGTGACAGCGCTGAAAGCTGAAAATCAGCCTGGGCAGGAAGGGGATAAAAGTGTCCTGTATTGAAGTGGTTAAACAATCATCCTTGCCTTCCACCATTAAAAAATTACAATGCTGTCAAAAAGCACCCACACCACTATACGACCTAGATCAGGTCTACCCCCCCCCACAGATTTTGAACGCCTACGGGCTGCCAAAGACCCTGTCCCCCATATGATTTTGCCCCTTTATAAGCTACTTGATTCAGCTGCCCCTAGCCCTAAACCGCTATATAACAGAGAGTGGGAGCGTGACCTCCAGTGCAAGTTTACTGTACCTCTGTACCGCTTGACGCACACCAGTTCAGTAGATTCCAAAGACTCAAGAGAATAGCTACACGCTGTTGTCAAGATGGTACTGTGTACCCACATCCCTTGCCAGGATTTACCCACCTGTTTCAGACCTGTGTTGCAGGGAATGTGGCCAAAGAGGTACATTCCTCCATATGTGGTGGGATTGCCTTGTGCTATCAAACTTCTGGCGCATTGCTCAGAAACACATAATGGAAAGCCTTGATATTGATCTCCCCCTTTCGTCGAAGCACTTCTTGCTCCACATCCCCACCATCCCCTTTTCCCATTATAAACATAGCGCTCACCCTCACCTTCTCAATGCTGCAAAATGTCTTATACCAGTTCACTGAAAGAGCACACATGGATGTAGCACTGTTGGCCCTGATGGATCCTACATTTCTAGGCGCACCAAAAATCTTAATTTCGAGTTATTCTCTTCTTTTTTCCTTTTTATCAGCCAAGGAACCAGGTGTGACTGCCGAAATTTGGCAATTCAGCAGTGTTTTAAAGTCCTATGTCTTAATAATTTTTCGCATGTTATTAATTTATTAATTTTTCGTTCAGTTATGGCCAGACGTTAGTTGTCTATTCGACCTAGTTTGAGTCAACAGTGGGTCTCACTTGTGCTCTAGGACAGTCAACTCTTCTTTTTATCCACTCTCCGGCTGCAGAACTAGGGAGGTGTATGGGCAATCTGCTGCTACATGCAGTTTTTGCCCTGAAAGTGGCTTGTTCCGTCTTTGTACCATCTGGCGAGTGGGTGAGACCCCGCTGGGCTTACACGTGGTTATGTGCCTTACTGGTAAAATTTAAAAATGTCAAAAAGCCATTGTTTGTATTAAATCTGATTCCCTTGTCCGCCCCCCCCCCCCTTTTTTAAATATATATCAAATAATTTAAATCAGCTACTTGAGCTGGTCTCGACATGCTCCCCCGATGTCTGTGGGAATTTCCTCCCTTCAATTGCAAACCTGGAGCATGGGGAGATCAGCAGCTGTAATGCTATAGATGTTCGGATTAGCACATGAGCAAGCAATACCTGTTAATATTGATGCTGATTTCTTCCCCTTTATGTTTTCTCAACTTCATGTTTTGTAATGGTGAAAATGTAAGATAAAAGATTGCTTAAAAAAAAAAAAAAAAAAGGTACTCACATACATAGGACCATACTACAGCCTCACTCCTAAGCCCACTAGACAGACCCTAAATGATGCTGATTGTAGAAGTGGTACAATTATTCCACCACTTGTCACAAGCACATGACGGCACTTGAGGCACACAAGGTTCTATGGCTTGCATCACTTGATACCCTGCACAGTTTAAATAAATAAGGGAATGTGAAGCTCGCTCTACTGAGCCATTGGCTTGCCTGGCGGGGCATTCAGCTCCAATGTAAACAGTGTCTCCATGTGCTGGATCTCCTCTAAGCCAGCCAGTTACATCACTTCTGTGAATATTTTACCATATACAGTGCCTTGCAAAAGTATTCACCCCCCTTGGCATTTTTTTGTGTTTTGTTGCCTGACAACCTGGAATTAACATGGATTGTTTAACTGCTTCCCGCCCGCCAGCCGTCAAATGACGGCTGGGCGGCGCAGCTCTCGTCTGGGTGGACGTCATATGATGGCCCTCCAGAACGACCGATCTCGCACGCCCGTGGGGGCGCGCATTACGGCGATCGGTGGTGCGGTGTGTCAGTCTGACACAATGCTACACCAATTTCAGTAAAGGGCCTCTGACGGAAGCTCTTTACCAGGTGATCAGCCGGGTGTAATCACGGCTGGTCACGTTGTAAACAGGAAGAGCCGTTGATCAGCTTTTCCTCACTCACGTCTGACAGACGCGAGTAGAGGAAAGTCTGTCGGCTGCTCTCCTGACGGGGGGGGGGTCTGTGCTGATTTTTTATCAGTGCAGCCCCCCCTCGGATGCCCACCCAGGACCACCAGGATGCCGCCAGGACCACCAGGGATCCCACCATACTGGACCACCAGGTATGCCACCCTAGACCACCAGGCAGCTGCCAATCAGTGCCCAGGCAGCTGCCAATCAGTGCCCATCCCTAATGCCTGCCAGTGCCATCAGTGATGCCTATCAATGCCATCTATCAGTGCCGCATGTCAGTGCCCATCAGTGCCACGTATCAGTGCCCAGCAGTGCCGCCTATCAGTGCCACCCATAAGTACTCATCAGTGCAGCCTTTCAGTGCCCATCAGTGTCGCCTATCAGTGCCACCCATGAGTGCCCATCAGTGCCGCCTATCAATGCCCATCAGTGCTGTATATCAGTGCCACCCATCAGTGCCACCTATAAGTGCCCATCATCAGTGCTCGTCAGTGCCAGGTGAACCTCCGTCCTAGCCTCAAATCACACACAGATTTCATGTGCTTCAAAACAAAAACCCCATTGAAATCCATGCGTCTGGCACCCTGCATGTAGATTAGGGGCTTGGCGCATGGATCCCCTAATGGAGCAGCCACCACTGGTAAAAACACAACATAGTACACACAAAAACACATGTTAACCCCTTGACCGCCCTAGATGTTTAACACCTTCCCAGACATTAGTGTCATTAGTATAGTGACAGTGCATATTGTTAGCACTGATCACTGTATTAGTGTCACTGGTTCCCATAAAGTGTCTGAAGTGTTCGTTAGTGCCAGAATGTCTGCCGTAATATCACAGTCCTGCTATACGTCACTGATTGCCAACATTACTAGTATAAAAAATAAAAAATAAAAGTTACAGTATATATCCTATACAGGAGCTTGTAAACACTATAACCTTTGCGCAAATATACAGCAAAAGTAAATAAAGCAATATACACTTATGGGGATTTTTTTTACCAAAAATATTTAGCAGAATATATATTGGCCTAATATGAAAAAAATCGATTTTTACATTTTTTTGATTGTATATGTTTAATAGCAGAAATTAAAAAATATATACATTTTTTTTTCAAAATATTGGCACCCCTAAATTTCTGTCATATAATGCACCACTTCGGCCAGAAAATTGTTGCAGTTACAATTGTTTAGGCATCCTCATGTTCATTTCTTTTTGTATTGGTATGACACAAAACAGTGGAGAAACAAGAAGCCAAATCTGACACATTCTTCCCAAAACTCCAAAAATGGACTGGAAAAAATGATTGGCACCCTCAATTTATTATTTGGTAGCACATCCCTCGCAAAAAATAACTGATATTGATCAATTTCTGTAATCATCAATGAGTTTCTTACACCTCTCTACTGGAATTTTGGGCCGCTCTTCTTTCGCCAACTGCTCCAGGTCTCTCAGATTGGAAGGGTTCCTTTAAACAACTGCTGTTTTGAGATCTCTCCAATAGGTGCTGTATGGGATTTATATCTGGACTCCTTGCTGGCCAGTTCAGTACTCTCCAGCGCTTTGTCTTAAACCATTTCTGGGTGCTTTTTAATGTGTGCTTTGGGTCATTGTCCTGCTGGTGGGACCCATGACCTCTGATGGAGACCCAACTTTCTGACACTGGGTCCTACATTGCTTTGGTAGTCTTCAGATTTCAAAGTGCCATGTACACGGTCAAGCTATCCAGTGCCTGAAGCAGCAAAGCAATCCCAAAACATCAGTGAACCTCCACTATGTTTGATTATAGGGACTGTATTCTTTTCTTTAAAGGCCTCATTTCTTTTTCTGAAAACAGTAGAATGATAGGCTTTACCAAAAAAAGCTGTAATTTGCTTAGTTGGTCCACAGCACATTCTCTTAAAAGGATTTTTGCTTTCTCATTTTGGCAAACTCTTTGATCAATTTTTCTCTTTTGTACACATCCAGGGAGATTAGCTACAGTGCCATGGGCTGTAAACTTCTTGGCAATGTTGCGGACCGTGGACACAGGAACAATAAGATCTCTGGAGATGGACTTGTAAACTTGAGATTGTCCATGCTTATCCACAATTTTTGTTCTCAAATCCTCAGACAATTCTTTGTTGCTCTTTCTCTTTTCCATGCTCCATGTGGCACACAGAGACACACAACAGAAAGGTTGAGTCGAATTTTCACCATTTTAACTGTTTGCCGGTGTGATTTCTATATTGTCAGCACCTGTTAATTGATACAGGTGAGCTTAATTAGAAATAACAGGAGCATCACAAACTTGGAATGCTATTATTTCTTACAATTTTGAGAAGTTGCCAATCATTTTGTCCAGTCCATTTTTGAAGTTTTGTGTGGAATGTGTCAGATTTGGCTTTTTGTTTCTCCACTTTTTCATGTCATACCAATACAAACAAAAAAAATAAACATTTGTAATTGCAACAATTATCTGGGCGAAGTGGTGCACTATCTGACAGAAATGCAGGGGTGCCAATATTTTTGGCTAAGACTTATATGTAGCTGATGCTACTACAGTAGGATACAGTGCTTAGTAATGGAAATAGTAATTTCAGTCAGCTTGGCCCAAACAAACTATTTAAAGTGACAGGAAATGAGGACTTGGCTGGAAATCTGTAGAGCTCTCCCAAGGTAGATTGTACAAAAAAAAAAAAAAAAAAAAGCATAAGCAGTTGCAAATAACCAATAATCAGTAATCAGGCAGCCACACAATGGTGTAGTAAATAATAAATAATTATACTTTTCTTGGTATGCTTTCTTATATCCTGTGCTTGCATGATATCACACGGTAATATTTCCATAATTAGAATAATGCTATCTCTATGTAACAAACTGTCCTTATGACTGTCCAGTCATTCGGGTAAAAAGTGTAGATCCATGGCAATTACTGTAGACCAGCCTTTCTCAACCAGGATTCCATATGTAACTCTACTCCTGAAGGAGCCGTGGGACTTTGGGCCTACTTCCCCACACTGCCCCCACAGCCAGGCAAAAGGGATTTTCTATACACTCTCCGATGGCTCAGGAAACAGTCTAGGGGTCTTGGTTTTTAGTGTTTATTTTCATAACGAAGAACTTGGATGAGGATTGGGGGTACATGGGATGCCCAGATATGAAGGAACTGCAAAATCCATACAAAAAGGTTAAGGAACTGGACTGAGGTCTCTGGATGCAAGAGTCCAACTGAACTATGCTACACACCAGTGGGAATAATGGTGCAGCTGAAACAAAAGATAAAAGTTCCAAAAAACGGTTGAAGACAAAGCACCTGACTATATAGCACTGCATCTGGCTGCTCTAGACCCAAAGTTAGAGATGTTGGGGTGCTCCTGGCTGTCTTGCATTGCACTAAAGCTGTCCACTTGGTCCCAGACACGTGGGGTATTGCACTACACTGTCCTCTCTGTTCCTTTGGGTGTGATGGCTGGTATGTACTCACTTAATCCCCTTTAAGTAGCTCCTAGAATCCAGAAAACTGCTGCACTGGCCTCTCTGCTGAACGGGCTGCTTCTGGCATGGCCTCAAGTCTGTAACTAGGCCTAGTAGAAACTATGGCTGAGTGAAGTCCTGGAGCCTTTTTCCTCCCTCTCTCTCCTCTGCTCCTGCTTGTTCTCTTCTGCCCCGGGGGGGGGGGAAGAGCCCCCAGCACAGGGGTTACCTCCAGATGGCTGGACCCTGGACTCTGCTCCCAGACTGCCAGGCGTCTGAGTATTTATGGGTTTGATTCCCCACCAGGAATTGGTGGAAACTCCATAAATATTGAGGCTGCAGCTTCTGTCTCGCCACCCACCAGTGCACAGGTCCATTTGGGGCACAGTGGCGCCGCCCCTCTAATCCAAGCGTCCAGCCCCTAATATACATGCAGGGTGCTGGATTCATGGATTTCAATAGAGGTTTTTTTTTTGTTTTTTTTGGAAGCACATAATTAGAGCCTAAGACGCTAATTAGCTTAAAAAAAGGGTGGGCTCGGGGCGCAGAGCACTGCATCCTGAGCCCACCCAGTTGTTTGACAACAGCGAATTAAAATTTGCTATTGTCTTCCTGATTCTCCTCCCGGCCAATTAAAGAACTGGGTCTTAAGACCCGATTGGCCGAGAGGAGAAGAGACTGTATTGGCTGCTGAGGAGAAAGCCACCGAGGAGACGCAGGAAGGAGCCGAAGCTGCCTGCAACCTAGATGGGGTAAGTAGTGCGGGGCTGGTGGGCGGACAAGTGATCAATGGGGGGGATCGACCGACCAACCGAGCTATGGGAGGGGGTGGGGGTATCAAACAACTGACTGAACGGTGTGGGGGAGGGGTGATGGGTGGTTTGTTTGCCCTCCCAAAACATGGAGCACCAGCCGCCACTGCCGCCTACTATGTTAGGTGTAGCGCTGGTAGATTTTTGATCTACCACTGATAGGTAAATCTAGTGGGTCACTTGTTAGAGGAAGTTAGATTTGCCTCTGTTCCAGCTTGGCTGAGTTGCATGTGGTTCCACACTGTGCCGGTGGGTGTCGTTGTCACCATGGGCCAGTGTTGAAAAAGCAACGTGTTGAAGCGTATGAGTGCTCCTCTGTCCCGGAGATAACTCGGTGGTGGTGGTCCTCTGAGTTGCATTCTGGGAGAGGGTATTTATGGGACAGACGCCATGTTTTGGGGTTCGTTTTACAGCCACTTGCTGACCCTCCTGGCCGACAGGTATGCGTTAGAGTGCTACCTCGTGGTCCTCCGTTCCGGAGGCCCACATCGCTGCGGCGTGTGGGTGGGAACAGAAGCCTGTCTGGGGCCTACCACAGCAGCAGAGGAACGGTCCTGAGCTGTCTATCCAGAGTGAAGAAGCTGGACAACCGAGAAGATCCCAGGGGAGGTCCCGTCATGGAAGGATCATGCAGAGTGCTGGTCTGGAGAGGGGCCTGGTGACTCAGTTGGAGGACGTATCCTGAAGTAGTCTTACTGCATAGTACTGCCGGGTTGGCTTAAAGGTTCAAGTACTGTGTCTGACATTCATCGCAAACCAATACATCCTGTGGCAGAGGATTGTACGGGTTTTATTTCAAACAAGTCTGTGGCAGAGACTTTTGTTCGTGCTACGTACTGGCTGCTAGGCAAGTGAGAGATGTCTATCCAGGCGGGCAAAGATTAAATCCTACAAAGGGGAGACTATTCAGCTACAATTGTTTAATTGCAAAGAATGTTCTGAAGAATACTACGGAAAGGTATTTGAGCTTCCCTGCAGCTTTCCTTCTGCCTCTTTCCTGCTACTTCCTTTATTTGTTCATTAAAGCATTGAAAAATATATTCGAGTGTTCAGTGCTTACATCGCCCAGAGGTAAACTCAACGGAACCCGGTGCCGGTGAAACAGAGGTATCGAGAGTGAAGGTAACAGTCCGCTTTAAACCAGCAGCTCCACCGAGAGTTATTGCTACATAGGGAAACAACAATTACACTAGCAACTGTGAGGGTGCTGCACATATAACCATAGGCCTTCTCCTGATATTGCCAGAGGTTCCTTAAGCAGAGAGCAGTTCCTGCCTATAGGGTAAGTTACCCCTAGCATCATCAATCTTTTTAGCTATCTGTAAGGGAATCTTTCTTTCCACTGGCCTCCGATAAAAGGGACATTCTTCCCACTTGCCACCAATTAGGGGCATTCTTGCCATAGACCAGTAATTATCATACCTCCCAACTTTCTGAGATGGGAACGAGGGACACCTATTAGCAAATGCATGTAGGCCTTGGACACACAACTACGCCCACCTTAAAGGAGAATTATGCAAAAAAATTATTGCAGATGCAACAATTTAGAAATTGGAGGAAAGGTTTAGCACTGTAAAACACTTTTGGATAGATAAATAGTGCATTTTATATACAACCATATAAATCTTACCAAAAATGAGGGACAAATGAGAAGGAAAGAGGGACCAAGGGACTTTGTTCTAAATGAGGGACAGTCCCTCGAAATCAGAGACAGCTGAGAGCTTTGAATTATTGGCAGGGGTTCCCTAAGACCTGAAAGTTATATCAAGTGTTCCTCCAATTTCAAAAGTTTGAGAAAGGCCGATTTAGCCCCCGTTCACATCGGAGCGATTTGACATGTGAAACTGCATGCCAAATTGCAGTCTATTGCCGGCAACGGCACTGTCCTGCACTACTTTTGGGGGCAATTTCAATAGACATCTGTGCATGAACCCACACAGATGTCTTTCAAATCGCTCTCAAACTCGTACTGACATGCTGGTTTGACATCCTGTGGGTTCAGAAGAACTCGCACAATTTTAAACACACCTTCAGTGTGAATGAGGGCTAAGGCTTGGCTCATACCTATGCAGTTTGCTTTTGATCCATTTCTGCAGTGCTTTTTGCAGTGCATTTTATGTTGTTGCACACGTGTTTTTGACGCATTTTTACACGTTTTGTGATGCGTTTTGCATTTTTTATGCTTTTTTTGCCCAATTTGTTTTTGAATGGAATAAAAAACACAAAATGCAAACCGCCGTAAAATTGTGGTAAAAACGCACTACATGCTTTTCTGCAGCTTCTCCATTGATATTTATTGAACCAAAAATGCACAGTTTTGCTTTTAAAAAAGTCCTTAAGCCTTTCCAATAACATAGATGTGAACGTGTCCCATAGGAAACCGCGTTTAATGGACTATAGTGCGTTTCTGCAAAAAGCATTTAAAAATGCATAGGTGTGAACCAACCCTTATGCCGTGTACACACGGGCGGACTTTTCAGCATCAAACGTCTGACGGTCTTTCCGTCGGAGTTACGACGGACTTTCGTTTAAACGTGATGACGTACGAAGCGACTAGAATAAGAAAGTTCATAGCCAGTAGCCAATAGCTGGCTTTGCGTCCTTTTTTGTCTGTCGGACTAGCATACAGACGAACAGATTTTTCGATCGAACTCAAGCCCGTCGGAAAGATTTGAAACATGTTCTAAATCTAAAGTCCGTCTGATTTTCGACAGAAAAAGTCAGCTGAAGGTCCGATGAAGCCCACACACAATCGGATTGTCCGACGGATTTGTGCCGTCGGACCAGTCCAATCGAAAAGTCCGCCCGTGTGTACACGGCATTAGACTATATAGAAAACTGAGCAGTATACTTGACAGAAGCACCTGCTGGAGAGGGCTACAGGACCCAACCAAAGTTTTCTAAAAATATCCAATAGCACTCATGCTCACTTGGACAGCCATGCAGGAAGGGCTCGGTGCATCTGACAGCTCTTGTTTTCTGACATGATCGACAAGTATTTCTTTCCAAGCATTATAAAACGATTTTAGTGCTGGGATTAAAAAAGTAAGCATAAAGTCAAAGTTCTTTATTAGAGTTTACATACACTTTAAAAAGTCCCACACCTAAACCATGGGGTACATCACTAACAGCCTTAGACATTCAAGATATGAATCATTAATCATCACTTTATGTGGAATCTTTAATCCAGTTTTCTATCCATCTCCAGACTGGAATTTCTAACCCTGTGCAGATTACCATATTTATCGGCGTATAACACACACCGGAGTATAACACACGCCGGCGTATATCACACACCAAAATTTAAGAGGGAAGTTTCAATAAAAATAAAACCTTTTTTTAAATAAACCACTTTGAAGCAAAATAATGGTCATTAGGAATCAATGCAGCCTGTTCTGTGCCCATCTGCAGCCTGTTCTGTGCCCATCTCCCCATCAATGCAGCTCACCATCTCATATGAAATCACCGAGCCATCATCTGTTTCCTCGGGTCTCAGTCGGCAGTGACACAAACAGTCCCGCCTCCGCCATCGGCATTGGACCAGCTCCTGTGATAGAACACTGTTCCAATGCCGGTGGCGGAGGCACAACTGTGTGTGTGACGAGCCAAGTGGAGAGGAGATGACGGCTCGGTGATTTCCAGCAGCACTCGTCCCCCTCCTTCCCCTCTGAGGTTGTCAAAAACAATTAACAAAAGTCTAAATATACTACATCCACAGCTAAACACATTGTTTAAGTTCCAGCGTATTTCCTCATCAAGTCTAAGAAGAACTTGTGGTAATATTGTGGAAATATCTATGAAATCTGGTCAACCCCATTGACAAAGTTTCTGCTTACTTCCTTATGAAAGGGAGCACGAGAAGACATTGCTGTAATTCTGTAGAATATTGTGGGGAACTGGTTAGTTTCGAAGGAGGAGAATGTGAAGTGAAAAGTTATTCCAGCCTTTCTCATGCTTTGTACCCAAGAGGAACCCATAAAATAATTTCCAGGTCTCAGAGAACCCCTTCTAAAACCAATTCATTGGGTCTTAATGGGAAAAATGTCCCTTAAAGTCAATGGAAACCCACATATATACCAAGTGAAGTGACAGCCACAGATGATATACAGGGAGGAAACACATCTGCTGTCTTCATCTTTAGATACTATTTAGAAAGTGCCCTTCAATTTTTTTCTCTTCCTGGTTATCATTGCAGAAAAGTCTGGGCACACAGCCAAGACAGCTGATTTGAGGAAAGGCACACACCCCCTCTACACATAGGTTGAGACTCTCAGCTCTCTCCGTTGTATTGTTCAGAGTTGTGCTAATCTATTTATAGCAACCTCCTCCGACTCAAAACTCCATCTGGTTTTATCATATGTGATGGAAAATTTACCAGGCTGCTAAAAGAGGAACGAAGCAAGAGAAAGCCACAAGACACAGGGCTTTGGAGAGAGATAACAAAACACTGAGATCTATGTGCCCAGCTTAAATTTAATGAATCGGGTTTACATCCACTTTAATGTGGTGGTCAGTGGGAAGAATACCCCCCATACACTGGTAGTCAGAATGCCACCCTTAAAGTCCACTAGAAAGATCATTGGTGTTATGCTACTGACTTTGCCAAGTAGCATCCCAATGTCATGGTCCAAAATCTGTGTAGGCACCATCAAACCGGAGGTCAATCAGCCACAGCCCAAGGGACCCCTAGCAACCCCTGGAGGAACCTTGGTTGTGAATAGCTGAGTTAGAGGGTTTTGGTTTGTGTAGACAAACCCAGCTATTAAAAATGTGATGGCTTTGTACACACTAGGTACATGCTGGACTAAAGTTAGGATGCATTGATATGTATGTGTGCATCTTACGGCGCACATTGTCACTCACTGGCCTACATTAGTGTTTTTGTTTGCATCTTATCCTACAGATTGGAGATAAGCTTGGGTGTGTTTGGGTTCTCTTTTGGAACCCACATGGCTGAGCCAGTTAGGAATCTGTGAACTGTATGGAACAACCATCTGTAGCAGGGACGTTTCAGGCCCTACACATATACACAGTTGTGGAGTAGGGATTGGCCCCATCGCAACTGATGAGTCCATTACAGGTAATAGATTCCTGGCTGGTTTTGCCACATGGGTTCCAAAAAACATCTGAACATACCCAAACTCATCTCTACTAGAGACCCTAAAAGGGTAGCCACGCATACAAAAATGCACACAGACCTTTATTTCCATCACAACACAGGTGTCTATGGGTTTATGTATGGTGGTGCAGTAGGATCTTGTACTTTTTAGGTGTGTTGACATGCATCAAGGGATCATAAGAAATAATCATATGCCCAAAACGCATGCCCAACAACACATATAAGTCGTGTATGTTGATGTACTAGGTCTTTAGTTAAAATGTATGTCACCAAACACTAGTAGATCTGCCCTCACTTTCTAGTGAAATCCTTGTTAGCAGGACAGGAAGTGAAAGTAAATCTCTTTAACGAAACCTTGGATACCAATAAATACCAGACCAGTGTTCTAATCCTTCTCTATACTTTTCAAAACTGGGAAAAATGTGTTTGGCTTGACATACACTTTAGGGCTCATTCACACAGGTGTCTAAAACGCTGCATTTAGATAAACAGGGGATATAATTTTGATACAGCACTATCCAAATCAATGGGTCCATACACACAGCTGTGCCTACAAACGAAACTATGTGCTGTGTTTAGTGGCGTATAATACAAAGTAGGACAGAGCTGAATCCGGGGCCATACAGATCTGCAGATTTTACATTTGTATGCATGCAAATGCATGTAAAGACGTGTAAATGTTCTACAAGGGCAGCCTGAATTAAATACAAACTGGTAGGATAGTATAGGTAGGTGGTCATGTTGCTTAGATTAGATATATTTAAAGTTGACTGTATAAAGGCTGTATGACCAGATTGCAAGATGTATGGTGGGCTTTAACCCATGTAAGGCCCTCTGTTGTAATATTACAACATCAATTTTAACTCTACTAAAATTAACCCAATTTTTTTTTCACCTAAAGACCAAATTTACATAATTAGTAGATCCTATTGTTCATCCTAGCACTGATATTGGATAGTAAAATGTATAAATAGGCCTGTTTACCTGGACATGAAGTTGGTCAACCTGTGAACTTGCCTTGAAGCACACAACTGGACTTGACATAAAGTATGTAAACTGCCTGAAATATTTTTTCTGTGATTAATAACATGTCTAGATCATGCATATATCAAGGTACTGGTGAATGCATTGATCATATTAAATTTTGAGCTTGTTATGTCTGTGTTATAATTTTTCAACCTTGGGTTAAAAGGGTAGCAGAATTTGTCTGTGCACCTTGCAGTTTTCACCTGTTCCATGTGGTTAAAAAAAGCCATAGAAATACGGTTTTAGATCATTCACAATACCAGTTTGAGATGAGATCAAAATGTAAAAATGTTAAATTAAGAAATTAATTATTTATTATTTATCTTTTAATGTAGGTATATACTTAACTGGTCCTGTTGAGTTTTTTGGCCATTGCCTAAATATCTGCTTGCTGCATGAGGGACAGGTGATAATGTTCTTGTATGTGGGGGGGGGGGTACAGGTGCTAATTGCACAATAAGCAGAGGGCACAAAATAGGTTAACCAGACAGTATTGTGTGCCCTCTGTGGATTGTGTTAGGTCTTTTGAATGTTTATGTATGACTAGGATTAATTTACATTGAGATTGTTTAATAATAATAAAAGGTGCAGCGCTAACTCAATGGGTGACCATACAGAGAAATATATAATATATAATAAACCGGAAGCAAAAAGAAATGTCCAACAGTAAATGTCCCAAAAAGACTGACATAAATCCACCAGAGGTGTGATGATAACAGCAGACAATGATGTGTGATACTGGAACCCTTCACCATAGATCGAATGGCCTCTCACCTGGTCCTAAAGATAATCAGGCAATGATACAAGATCGGCAGACAAGGAGATCTACATGACAAGGGACTCCTCCGGATGATCAGATGGCAGGTGGGTATCATAAGCATGTAATCACAAAAGGGACAGACATAGTGCTCTCCGTATTCAAATGTTTATTGTAAAACGAATAAAATCAAACTTACATATCAGGCACTTCACAAGTGCCAGGAAACGAACATGGACACACAGTGTGTGAGCGGTGGAGCATGCGCAGTAGCAGCGGATGACGTCACGACGTCACGTTCTAGACGCGTTGCGTCCCAGTGGGCGGGGACTTCCTCAGCAGATGTCGTGACTACGTGGGCACCCGCGCTATAAGGAGGTAAGTTGTCATGGCAACACCAAAGACAACTAAGATGACGTGTACCGGAAATGGGCAGACTCCGGAAGTGTCTCCACATACATCATTCCGAGCCTATGTAGCCCAATTAAGTATAGAGAAGGCTCAAAAATACATATAAAGTAGTAAAAGTATATAAAACAATCTGGTGTCAGCACAAGACATACCCGAAAGTGAAGTCTTGAAAGAGCAGTATCAGAGCACCATAATGTCTAAAATAAAAATGCAAAAAAAATGCATGATAACTGTCATCCGCGGCCACCGACTGCTCCCCATCATAATATAATAAAAACATTATTACCATCATGGTACTAATTGTTACATGATATGGTAAAATAAGGACATTATTACCGTCACAATACTTTCTCATTACACAGACAATAATAAAAGGGAAAAAAGAAAAACTAAAAAACTAAAAAACTTTATCGATCAGACAAAAAACAGTTGGTATCGAATTCTACATTTAACCCATCGGGGTGCATGACCCCTGTCTCATAGATCCAGTGGGATTCTCTTTTACTAAGCTGCCGGATGAAGTTACCCCCTCTCCAGTGCTTAGTAACCCTTTCAATGCCCCAAAATTTTAAATACTTAGGGTTTTGTTGGTGGGAGATCTTAAAATGTCTAGACACGCTATGGGTCTTGAGACCTTTCTTGATGTTATTAACGTGTTCAGCCAGCCTGACATGTAAGGGTCTTGACGTTCTTCCAACATACTGTAGACCACAGCTACACTCCAGCATGTAGACCACCCCAATAGTGTCACATGTAATGAGCTGTTTAATCTCATACTCTCTGTTAGTAACCGAGGCCAAGAATTTTTTCCTCTTTTTGATATTACCCTTAGAATGTTTACAAGGGACACATCTACCACAGGCATAAAAGCCTCCCAAAAAGGAAAAAAGCTTATCTGAGGTAGGTACTGGGGGGTCAAGAACACTGGGTGCCAAGCGATCCCTAAGCGTAGGGGCTTTTTTGTATATAAACTGAGGTCTATCAGGTAGTATGGGGCCTAAGACTCTGTCTTGTTTCAAAATAGCCCAATTTTTTTGAATAATTTTCTCAAATTTCCGGTGTTGAATATTGTAATCCAACACCATTTTGAAATTGTGGCTATCATTAGCAAGGGGCTTAGAGGAATTGGCAATCAGTTCATTCCTCTCTAATAACATGATTTTAGATACCTCTTCATCTAATAAGGCCCTATTGTACCCCTTCTGTTCGAATCTCGAGGTGAGGACCTCAGACTGGCTGACAAAATCCTCCACAGTAGTACAATTCCGACGCAATCTTATATATTGCCCCCTGGGGATGTTACACAGCCAAGAACTGTGATGGCAACTCCCCAGGGGAATATAAGAATTACGGTCGGTGGGCTTAAAATAGTTAGTAAGAGAGAATTTATTTTGCGAGATACTAATAGATAAATCCAAAAACACCACTTTTTCAGAGCTGATGGTCCATGTGAGAGAAATATTTCTGGAGTTGTTATTTAATGATTGAATGAACTCATCCAACCTGGATCTCTCGCCATTCCAGATCAAGATGAGATCATCAATAAATCTCCTGTAGCACAACAGCTCGGGGGGGCGATGGAGAAAGACAGCTTCATCCTCCCAGTGGGCCATAAAGATATTAGCCACACTGGGAGCAAAGCGGGCCCCCATGGCAACACCCCTGGTCTGCAGATAATATTCTCTGTTATACCAGAAATAGTTCCTCTTGAGGCAGAAATCCAAGCAACTCAAGAGGAACTCCTGGTGACCACCAGAAAGGGAAGACGAAGCTAATGCCCATTCAACTGAAGTCATTGCATCCTCATGGCCAATGATAGTATACAGTGAACTTACGTCCGCTGTTACCAAGAATGTGGAAGGCGAGCAGTTTAAAGTATCAAGAATTTGAATAATATGTTTTGTGTCCTTCAAAAATGCTGGAGTTTGCATGACCAAGGGCTGCAAAAAAAAGTCGATATATTGTCCTAATCTTGCGGATACAGAATCGATCCCATTAACAATGGGTCGTCCCGGGGGGTTAACCGTGTCCTTATGGATTTTAGGTAAGAAATATATGATGGGTGTTCGACAAAATAAAGGATCCAAGTATAAAGCCTCTTTTTTATTCAGGATTTTACGGTCTTTACCGTCCTCAACAATGCTATGTAGCTCGTCCTTAAAAGATAACATGGGATCTTTATTAAGAACATGGTAAGTGTCACGGTCTGATAAAAGGCGGGACATTTCATTTTGGTAATATTCTTTACTAAGGATAACCAGCCCACCTCCCTTATCCGCCGGACGGATCACAATGTCCTTTCGTTCAGTTAAGGATTTAATTCCCCGTTTGATGAACAAAGGGTCAGAAACTTTTTTAATATGTAATTTCTCCAAATCTTTGGAGACCATATTTTTAAAAACATCTAAATGTTTATTGTCTGAGATCTGAGGGTTAAATGTAGATCTGTTACGTAAAGTGGAGTAATTTTGTCCAGAGGGCCTGGGCCCTTGAGAGGGATGGGACAAAAAATATTTTTTCATATTCAATGTTCTAATGTATTTTTGAATACTCACATACGCACTAAATTTGTTGAGATTTTTTATGGGTGCGAATTTTAAGCCACGATCAAGGACCTTAACTTCATCGTCACTAAGGACAGCATGACTAAGATTGTAAATCCCTAAACCTGATGTGGCCTGGATTTTTTGTATTCGCTTCCCCCCTCTGCTTCCTCTCTTTGTTTTCGCTTTAGGGGGGGATTGGGATTCGATGGTGTGTGTGGTGCCCGGTGTCGCCAAGGTTCCTCTTGGGCAACCGGATACTGAGATGGGGGGTATCTCGGTGCCCCCCGTTGTCCTAAAAAATCATCATTATTGTAACGGTAATTATATTCTGTGAGTGGTGCATACCTATTCTGTGTAGTGATAGATTTTTCATACACAGGATAAGGACTATCTCTAAAATGACCCTCTCTTCTATCATTTGGATAGCTGTTCCTATAAGGAGGGGGGTTAGGGGGGGGTGGATCTCTCAGATTCTGTGATTGTTGAGTGTATGGCCTGGAGCTTCCTCCTCTCCCTCTCCCTCTTCCCTTTGTGTTTTTCCCTCTTTTGTTATTAACTTTCCTGAAGACATTTTGATTATGGTAAGGTTGGGGTTCAATAGGGTAGGGGAGGTCATATTCATAAACCGGATTCACTCTAGAAGTACTGGAAGGAGCAGTTTCAGCACTCGATTGAGAGGTTTGAGAATTAGGGGCAGTTTCCTCTACTATGGGAGTGTTTTGCCATTTAAAAATTACCCCTCCATTGAAATCATCAAAGTCCCTGATGAATTTTTTCTTTTTCTTATTCTGCGTCTCTAGATCCCATTTTGCAAGTTTATTTTTGAGTTCACCTGATAATCTCAAAAACTCTTCGCTATCCTTAGATGCTTCAATAATTTGAGTAATCTCCCCAATTTGGGAATCTAGAGCCAGCATTCTTTTCCTTTTACGTATCAGGAGAAATTCCAATAATTCAAAGCCTCTTTTGATAAAAAAATCGCTCCATTCTGACATGGACTGTACGTCCGTGAGACCATCGTTAGGGGGTAAATCCCACCTTAACCGTCTCGGAATCAGTCTGGCGGTCAAATATTGCTCAAAAGAGGTGATGTCCCACCATGTTTTAATTTTTTTCTCATAAATATAACCCAATTTCCTAAAAGATTGGGGGAGATCATTGCGGGACTCAAATGTTGGATTCCTAGAAAATACTTCATTAATCTTGATATCTCTTTGATCAAAATACCTAAAAACATCCATACTGCAGCTAGATATGTGAACGTTGTAAATTAGCAAAAATATAAAAGTATATCAGCGCACGTATGTCACAAAATAAAAATGTAAATAAAAAATGAAGCAGCTGAACACCAGGGTAAACGATCAAATCCCTCTAGACAAATAATAATAAAAGGTGCAGCGCTAAGATTCGAACAGAAGGGGTACAATAGGGCCTTATTAGATGAAGAGGTATCTAAAATCATGTTATTAGAGAGGAATGAACTGATTGCCAATTCCTCTAAGCCCCTTGCTAATGATAGCCACAATTTCAAAATGGTGTTGGATTACAATATTCAACACCGGAAATTTGAGAAAATTATTCAAAAAAATTGGGCTATTTTGAAACAAGACAGAGTCTTAGGCCCCATACTACCTGATAGACCTCAGTTTATATACAAAAAAGCCCCTACGCTTAGGGATCGCTTGGCACCCAGTGTTCTTGACCCCCCAGTACCTACCTCAGATAAGCTTTTTTCCTTTTTGGGAGGCTTTTATGCCTGTGGTAGATGTGTCCCTTGTAAACATTCTAAGGGTAATATCAAAAAGAGGAAAAAATTCTTGGCCTCGGTTACTAACAGAGAGTATGAGATTAAACAGCTCATTACATGTGACACTATTGGGGTGGTCTACATGCTGGAGTGTAGCTGTGGTCTACAGTATGTTGGAAGAACGTCAAGACCCTTACATGTCAGGCTGGCTGAACACGTTAATAACATCAAGAAAGGTCTCAAGACCCATAGCGTGTCTAGACATTTTAAGATCTCCCACCAACAAAACCCTAAGTATTTAAAATTTTGGGGCATTGAAAGGGTTACTAAGCACTGGAGAGGGGGTAACTTCATCCGGCAGCTTAGTAAAAGAGAATCCCACTGGATCTATGAGACAGGGGTCATGCACCCCGATGGGTTAAATGTAGAATTCGATACCAACTGTTTTTTGTCTGATCGATAAAGTTTTTTAGTTTTTTAGTTTTTCTTTTTTCCCTTTTATTATTGTCTGTGTAATGAGAAAGTATTGTGACGGTAATAATGTCCTTATTTTACCATATCATGTAACAATTAGTACCATGATGGTAATAATGTTTTTATTATATTATGATGGGGAGCAGTCGGTGGCCGCGGATGACAGTTATCATGCATTTTTTTTGCATTTTTATTTTAGACATTATGGTGCTCTGATACTGCTCTTTCAAGACTTCACTTTCGGGTATGTCTTGTGCTGACACCAGATTGTTTTATATACTTTTACTACTTTATATGTATTTTTGAGCCTTCTCTATACTTAATTGGGCTACATAGGCTCGGAATGATGTATGTGGAGACACTTCCGGAGTCTGCCCATTTCCGGTACACGTCATCTTAGTTGTCTTTGGTGTTGCCATGACAACTTACCTCCTTATAGCGCGGGTGCCCACGTAGTCACGACATCTGCTGAGGAAGTCCCCGCCCACTGGGACGCAACGCGTCTAGAACGTGACGTCGTGACGTCATCCGCTGCTACTGCGCATGCTCCACCGCTCACACACTGTGTGTCCATGTTCGTTTCCTGGCACTTGTGAAGTGCCTGATATGTAAGTTTGATTTTATTCGTTTTACAATAAACATTTGAATACGGAGAGCACTATGTCTGTCCCTTTTGTGATTACATGCTTATGATACCCACCTGCCATCTGATCATCCGGAGGAGTCCCTTGTCATGTAGATCTCCTTGTCTGCCGATCTTGTATCATTGCCTGATTATCTTTAGGACCAGGTGAGAGGCCATTCGATCTATGGTGAAGGGTTCCAGTATCACACATCATTGTCTGCTGTTATCATCACACCTCTGGTGGATTTATGTCAGTCTTTTTGGGACATTTACTGTTGGACATTTCTTTTTGCTTCCGGTTTATTATATATTATATATTTCTCTGTATGGTCACCCATTGAGTTAGCGCTGCACCTTTTATTATTATTTGTCTAGAGGGATTTGATCGTTTACCCTGGTGTTCAGCTGCTTCATTTTTTATTTACATTTTTATTTTGTGACATACGTGCGCTGATATACTTTTATATTTTTACATTGAGATTGTTTAGCCTGGAAAATAATCAGTCTTTCCAACTCAGAATGCCACCAGCCAAGGGCAATGTCTACAATGTTTTTCATGTCATTGATGCCATCCAAAATTGGGACAGTGACTTTGAGATGGACTCAGAGGACACTGATATAAGTGATGAAGAAGGATGTGAAATTGCCTATGAACTGGAAAAGGAAAATAAAAATCCTTTGCTGGCCCAGAACCTGTGGAGGAGATTCAACGATGGGACAAAGCCATCAAAAGATATGTTGAAGTTGAGAGGCCTTACATTGTGGGTGTCTATAACAAATTCATGGCGGTGTGGATATGTTGGACTCATTTGCAGCAAAATATGTTTCCTTTAAAAACCTGGTACATTTACATCTTCTGGGACACCATCATCCTAGCTGTGATCAATGCATGGCTGCTATACAAACGGGACTGTAAAGCAATGAATGCTCCCATGAAAAAGATACTAAACAGGAGGCTGTTTCAAGCCAAGTTTGCATCCTCTCTCATTCTAGTTGGCACAACTGTCATAAAACCAAAGAGAGGGCGACCAGGTTTAATCCATGGGAGCTCAATTTCACAGACGGAGACCCTTAAATGACAGGAAGAGACCAGCCACAGAAAAAGGGAGTCCTTCAAATGGCAACCCAGCCAAAAGGTCAACTGCACATCCACCAAAAGACATTTGCAAGGAAATGTATGGACATTTCTCTATAAAAACACGTAGAAGCAGGGGTGTAGCTATAGAGGGTGCAAGAGTCGCGTTTGCGACTCGGCCCCAGGCTGCGGGGGGGCGTGCGGCTCCCCTGTCAGTTTTGTATACACTTGTGTGAGCCGGAGTCGGGGGGGAGCTGGGAGGCGGAGCTGGCGGTCCTAGGTACGGAAGACTGCTTGCCTCTTAACTTTACACTCTGGATGCAGCTAGCATCAGGCTGGATAGGAAGGTGGGACGGCATATAGGAGAACCGATCTCCTATGTTCTCCTCCTGTCTCCTGCAGGTCTGTCAATGGCTGCAGCAGCAGGATTGCTTCTCCTATATGCCGCCCTGCCCACCCTCCTATCCAGCCAAGAGGCAAGCAGTCATCCATACCCAAGACCGCCAGCTCCGCTTCCCAACTCCGTCCCCCCACCCTGGCTCCCGCTTCCTGTCTCAAAGCTGTTCCTGCCGCCAGAATGGTAGGAGAAAAGCTCCTGCCCGAGGCCGCTCCTGGTAAGCCACAAACTATCTGTCACAGCAGAGAGTAAAAGAATGCACTGCCCAGCGAGGAGTATAGTGTTCCAGGTGTGGTGCTATCACTCTGCTCCCTCCCATACTACCCCCCCTCCCATTATGCTGTCCACCCACACTGCCCTCCACTGCCTCCCTCCCATCAAAAACTGTAAAAAAAACAACAAAAAAAAAGTATAAAAAATAAAATTATAAAATAAAATGTTAAAAAATAACAAAAAAAAAACTACTCACCCCATTCTCTGCCCTACTGACCCTGTTCACTGCCCTACTAACCACGTCCACCGCCCTAATGACCCCATCCACTGCCCTACTGACCACATCCACTGCCCTACTGACCACATCCACCGTACTACTGACCCCATCCACCGTCCTACTGACACCGTCCACCGCCCTACTGACCACGTCCACCATCCTACTGACCACGTCCACCTCCCTACTGACCCCGTCCACCGCCCTACTGACCACGTCCACTTCCCTACTGACCACGTCCACTTCCCTACTGACCACATCCACTTCCCTACTGACCATGTCCACTGCCCTACTGACCCCATCCACTGCCCTACTGACCCCGTCCACCACCCTACTGACCCCGTCCACTGCCCTACTGACCCCGTCCACTGCCCTACTGACCCCGTCCACTGCCCTACTGACCCCGTCCACCACCCGACTGACCCCGTCCACCACCCTACTAAACCCGTCCACCGCCCTACTGACCACGTCCACCACCTTACTGACCACGTCCACCACCCTACTGACCACGTCCACTTCTCTACTGACCACATTCACTTCCCTACTGACCACGTCCACTTCCCTACTGACCATGTCCACTGCCCTACTGACCTCATCCACTGCCCTACTGAGCCCGTCCACTGCCCTACTGACCATGTCCACTGCCCTACTGACCACATCCACTGCCCTACTGACCACGTCCACTGCCCTACTGACCACGTCCATTGCCCTACTGACCACGTTCACTGCCCTACTGACCACGTCCACTGCCCTACTGACCACGTCCACTGCTCTACTGACCACATCCACTGCCCTACTGACCACATCCACTGCTCTACTGACCACGTCCACCATGTTCACTGCCCTACTGACTGACATCATTCCCAGTCCACACTGACACCACTGGCCGAACTAGGGTTGCAAAGGTCGCACTTGTGACTGGGCTCTGGCCTTCCGCCTCCATGGCGAAGCCCAAGACTGAAGGACTGCACAACATGTGAAAGGGATCCGCTGTGGGCTGTAAAGGGTCATGGGATCAGTTGGAAGGGCTTTGGGCTCGGAGGGAATGGCTCAGGTCGGAGGTCAGGGGTCCCTTCATGATTTCTTGGACCAGGGCCTTGAAGGTTCTAGCTACGTCTCTATGTAGAGGTGCTGCAGACACTGTGGTAAAGGATATACCAACATACTTTGCAGCAAGTGCAATGTCCGCCTCTGCTTCTCAGAGGACAAGAACTGCCTTTGGGACTATCATAACTGAACATGGCGATAAACATAATAAATGTCAAAGTTTTCATTTAACCACTTGCTTACAGGGCACTTAAACCCCCCTCCTATCCAGACCAATTTTCAGCTTTCAGCGCTGACGCACTTTGAATGACAATTGCGCGGTCATACAACACTGTACCCAAATGAAATTTTTATCATTTTTTCACCACAAATAGAGCTTTCTTTTGGTGGTATTTGATCACCTCTGCAGTTTTTGCTTTTTGTTAAAAAAATGTAAAAACTGAATTTAAAAAAAAAAAAAAAGTTTTATTTTTTTATATTTTGTTATAAAAAAATTTAAAATGGGTCATTTTTCTCCTTCATTGATGTACGCTGATGAAGCGGCAGTGATGGGCACTGATAGGCGGCAGTGATGGGCACTGATGGGTGGCGGTGATGGGCACTGATGGGTGGCAGTGATGGGCAGCACTGCCAGGTGGCACTGATTGGCACTACAGGTGGGCATTGATAGGTGGCACTTGTTGGCATTGATAGGTGGCACTTGTTGGCACTGTTAGGTGGCACTGTGGGCACTGTTAGGTGGCACTGTGGGCACTGTTAGGTAGAACTGTGGGCACTGTAAGGTAGCACTATTATGGTGGCACTGATGAGGCAGATGTGCCTCTTCCACTTGGGGACCGATGTCCCTGACATCCGAGCCGGTGATCGGCTTTTTTTTCTACTCGCGCTGTCAGCGTGAGTAAAAAAAAAAACGATTACCGATCTTTTGTTTACGTCATGTGATCAGCTGTTTTTTCATCCAGCTACTTGGTTTGAACCTGAGCTGTTTTTTCAGTAGTTTTAACCGTTTTTTTGTTCCCATTTTTTATGATTGAGTGGGTGTGGGATAGGCTTCCCTGAATAAATGAGTTTTCAGGGATCTCCTAAAGGTGGACAGGTTAGGGGCTGATCGGACATACTGGGGCAGGGAGTTCCAGAGGATGGGAGAGGCTCTGGAGAAGTCCTGAAGGCGAGCATGGGAGGTGGTAACAAGGGAGCTAGAGAGCAGGAGGTCCTGGGAGGAGCGGAGGGGACGATTTGGACGATATTTGCAGATAAGGTTGGTGATGTAGATGGGGGCGATGTTGTGAATGGCCTTGTAGGTTATGGGTATGGTTAAACAGGAGGCTGTTTCAAGCCAAGTTTGCATCCTCTCTCATTCTAGTTGGCACAACTGTCATAAAACCAAAGAGAGGGCGACCAGGTTTAATCCATGGGAGCTCAATTTCACAGACGGAGACCCTTAAATGACAGGAAGAGACCAGCCACAGAAAAAGGGAGTCCTTCAAATGGCAACCCAGCCAAAAGGTCAACTGCACATCCACCAAAAGACATTTGCAAGGAAATGTATGGACATTTCTCTATAAAAACACGTAGAAGCAGGGGTGTAGCTATAGAGGGTGCAAGAGTCGCGTTTGCGACTCGGCCCCAGGCTGCGGGGGGGGCGTGCGGCTCCCCTGTCAGTTTTGTATACACTTGTGTGAGCCGGAGTCGGGGGGGAGCTGGGAGGCGGAGCTGGCGGTCCTAGGTACGGAAGACTGCTTGCCTCTTAACTTTACACTCTGGATGCAGCTAGCATCAGGCTGGATAGGAAGGTGGGACGGCATATAGGAGAACCGATCTCCTATGTTCTCCTCCTGTCTCCTGCAGGTCTGTCAATGGCTGCAGCAGCAGGATTGCTTCTCCTATATGCTGCCCTGCCCACCCTCCTATCCAGCCAAGAGGCAAGCAGTCATCCATACCCAAGACCGCCAGCTCCGCTTCCCAACTCCGTCCCCCCACCCTGGCTCCCGCTTCCTGTCTCAAAGCTGTTCCTGCCGCCAGAATGGTAGGAGAAAAGCTCCTGCCCGAGGCCGCTCCTGGTAAGCCACAAACTATCTGTCACAGCAGAGAGTAAAAGAATGCACTGCCCAGCGAGGAGTATAGTGTTCCAGGTGTGGTGCTATCACTCTGCTCCCTCCCATACTACCCCCCCTCCCATTATGCTGTCCACCCACACTGCCCTCCACTGCCTCCCTCCCATCAAAAACTGTAAAAAAAACAACAAAAAAAAGTATAAAAAATAAAATTATAAAATAAAATGTTAAAAAATAACAAAAAAAAAACTACTCACCCCATTCTCTGCCCTACTGACCCTGTTCACTGCCCTACTAACCACGTCCACCGCCCTAATGACCCCATCCACTGCCCTACTGACCACATCCACTGCCCTACTGACCCCGTCCACCGTACTACTGACCCCATCCACCGTCCTACTGACACCGTCCACCGCCCTACTGACCATGTCCACCATCCTACTGACCACGTCCACCTCCCTACTGACCCCGTCCACCGCCCTACTGACCACGTCCACTTCCCTACTGACCACATCCACTTCCCTACTGACCATGTCCACTGCCCTACTGACCCCATCCACTGCCCTACTGACCCCGTCCACCACCCTACTGACCCCGTCCACTGCCCTACTGACCCCGTCCACTGCCCTACTGACCCCGTCCACCACCCGACTGACCCCGTCCACCGCCCTACTGACCACGTCCACCACCTTACTGACCACGTCCACCACCCTACTGACCACGTCCACTTCTCTACTGACCACATTCACTTCCCTACTGACCACGTCCACTTCCCTACTGACCATGTCCACTGCCCTACTGACCTCATCCACTGCCCTACTGAGCCCGTCCACTGCCCTACTGACCATGTCCACTGCCCTACTGACCACATCCACTGCCCTACTGACCACGTCCACTGCCCTACTGACCACGTCCATTGCCCTACTGACCACGTTCACTGCCCTACTGACCACGTCCACTGCCCTACTGACCACGTCCACTGCTCTACTGACCACATCCACTGCCCTACTGACCACATCCACTGCTCTACTGACCACGTCCACCATGTTCACTGCCCTACTGACTGACATCATTCCCAGTCCACACTGACACCACTGGCCGAACTAGGGTTGCAAAGGTCGCACTTGTGACTGGGCTCTGGCCTTCCGCCTCCATGGCGAAGCCCAAGACTGAAGGACTGCACAACATGTGAAAGGGATCCGCTGTGGGCTGTAAAGGGTCATGGGATCAGTTGGAAGGGCTTTGGGCTCGGAGGGAATGGCTCAGGTCGGAGGTCAGGGGTCCCTTCATGATTTCTTGCACCAGGGCCTTGAAGGTTCTAGCTACGTCTCTATGTAGAGGTGCTGCAGACACTGTGGTAAAGGATATACCAACATACTTTGCAGCAAGTGCAATGTCCGCCTCTGCTTCTCAGAGGACAAGAACTGCCTTTGGGACTATCATAACTGAACATGGCGATAAACATAATAAATGTCAAAGTTTTCATTTAACCACTTGCTTACAGGGCACTTAAACCCCCCTCCTATCCAGACCAATTTTCAGCTTTCAGCGCTGACGCACTTTGAATGACAATTGCGCGGTCATACAACACTGTACCCAAATGAAATTTTGATCATTTTTTCACCACAAATAGAGCTTTCTTTTGGTGGTATTTGATCACCTCTGCAGTTTTTGCTTTTTGTTAAAAAAATGTAAAAACTGAATTTAAAAAAAAAAAAAGTTTTATTTTTTTATATTTTGTTATAAAAAAATTTAAAATGGGTCATTTTTCTCCTTCATTGATGTACGCTGATGAAGCGGCAGTGATGGGCACTGATAGGCGGCAGTGATGGGCACTGATGGGTGGCGGTGATGGGCACTGATGGGTGGCAGTGATGGGCAGCACTGCCAGGTGGCACTGATTGGCACTACAGGTGGGCATTGATAGGTGGCACTTGTTGGCATTGATAGGTGGCACTTGTTGGCACTGTTAGGTGGCACTGTGGGCACTGTTAGGTGGCACTGTGGGCACTGTTAGGTAGAACTGTGGGCACTGTAAGGTAGCACTATTATGGTGGCACTGATGAGGCAGATGTGCCTCTTCCACTTGGGGACCGATGTCCCTGACATCCGAGCCGGTGATCGGCTTTTTTTTCTACTCGCGCTGTCAGCGTGAGTAAAAAAAAAAACGATTACCGATCTTTTGTTTACGTCATGTGATCAGCTGTCATTGGCTGACAGCTGATCACATGGTAAGGGGCCGGGACCGGCCCCTTACTCAGATCGGTGATCAGCCGAGTCTCAGTGACTTGGTGATCACAGCGCGCCCGACGCGCGCCCTGCAGGGCGCATGCAGGGAGCGTGCACAGGGGAGGCCGTCATATGACAGCCTCCCGTGAATTAAGGTCCGCGCTGTGGCCGTCATTCAGCCATAGCGCGGATGGCAGGTGGTTAATGCAGTAGGTTTTGTAAAAACAGTTTCTGTTCCCAGTTGATACCTTCTATGGAGAAACGCGTCGGGTGGAGCAGCTAATTCTGACGTCATCACGTTTTTTCATCCAGCTACTTGGTTTGAACCTGAGCTGTTTTTTCAGTAGTTTTAACCGTTTTTTTGTTCCCATTTTTTATGATTGAGTGGGTGTGGGATAGGCTTCCCTGAATAAATGAGTTTTCAGGGATCTCCTAAAGGTGGACAGGTTAGGGGCTGATCGGACATACTGGGGCAGGGAGTTCCAGAGGATGGGAGAGGCTCTGGAGAAGTCCTGAAGGCGAGCATGGGAGGTGGTAACAAGGGAGCTAGAGAGCAGGAGGTCCTGGGAGGAGCGGAGGGGACGATTTGGACGATATTTGCAGATAAGGTTGGTGATGTAGATGGGGGCGATGTTGTGAATGGCCTTGTAGGTTATGGGTATGGTTAAGTTTTAGTAGAAATGCTGTGAATTTTTAGTGGAATAAACCCTTTTTGAAGTTTATCTGCACTATGAAGCCTTCCTTTTGTATCCCCTATTGAGTGATATACCTCTGGGACCATCATTGCAAAGAGATCTGGATCAAGGGTGCTTTTATTTTTCCGGAGTGTGGTTCCCAAAAGGGGAGAGGGGTTACCTTTGGTCGCTAAGGCTGACTGAAAGTGCGTTCCCTGCATTGAAGGATTGAAGGACAGGTGGAGGTTATCGATGCCGGCAGGCTGATGCAACAGGCCCCCATGACCTCTATAACTTGAGGTCCAACTGATCTGGTAAGCGGCACTAATATTACAAGTTTTTGGCTGCAGGAACATCCTACCTCTTCTGAATATTGAGAATTTCCATGCTCGTATTGTCATCTATATGGACTTTGTTTATATCATAGCATTTTTGGCTATTGAACATTTTCATACTCACATCATCACTCATAATGGACTTTGTTTGTATCATAGCACTATTATCATAGGTCCTTGGAAACAGTTTTTGTGGCGTACATCACTGTTCACATGGGTGTTTTTGGGTTGCGTTTTTTTCATTTGTAAACCTTTTTCACTGGAATATATCACTGTTTTTTATACAGTTATATATAGTAACACATGTCTCAAGGTGTTTACATGTTCAAATGCAGTTGTGTTCACTGTTTAAGAATTAATTCGTGGTTGCGCGCTTGTCTTTTGTAGAATATATGTTTTTGAGCTTTTTTGTATTTAGGCTTACACAAGCAGCTGCAATGGATTTTTATATAGTTAGTGCAAAATATTTTTTATTTTTAGCTAATGATGTGCAGTAACCTCTAACAACATATCATTGAGTGGTAATATTGTGCAGTAACCTCTAGCAACCAATCAGTGAGCGGTTATGATGTGCAGTAACCACTAGCAACCAATCAGTAAGCCTGGTGCAATCAGTGAGTGTGAACCAGATGTGTGTATTTGTTTTTTGGGATGTTGGGGTGGAGAGTAAAATTGCTATGGGGTGGTTGGGCCCAGGAAAATAAGACCATCTCTTGTATCATGTCCGCACAGTCTCTGACCATCTCTTGTATTATGTCTGCAGCCTCTGACCATCTCTTGTATGATGTCTGCACAGTCTCTGACCATCTCTTGTATTATGTCTGCGCAGTCTCTGACCATCTCTTGTATCATGTTTGCACAGCCTCTGACCATCTCTTGTATCATGTCTGCACAGCCTCTGACCATCTCTTGTATCATGTCTGCACAGCCTCTGGCCATGTCTTGTATCATGTCTGCACAGTCTCTGACCATCTCTTGTATCATGTCTGCAGTCTCTGACCATCTCCTGTATCATATCCTTACAGTCTCTGACCATCTCTAGTATGTCTGTACAGTCCCTCACCATCTCTTGTATTATGTCTGCACAGTCTCTGACCATCTCCAGTATTATAGCCACACAGTCTCTGACCATCTCCTGTATGAGTTGAGTTGAGAGGTATCTTGATATAGCGCGGTCTTACCCCGAAGGGTCCCGACGCGCTTGGCGGAGCCCCTGGAGAAACCCAGGGACTAGGAGGAGACAGCAAAAGGAAAGCAGCATGAAAAATGGAACCAGAAAGGCTACGCAGGAAAAGCTTGTGTGAAGAGCCAAGTCTTCAATTGCGAAAGACCAGGATGGTAGGGGCCTCTTGGAGCTCGGCAGCGAGGCTATTCCACAGCACAGCAACCTGGTGGGAGAAAGCTCGAACACCACGCCGGGTCTTCTTAGGCACAGAGATGTGGAGGAGGTCTCTTCTGCTCGATCTAAATGATCTGCCCAGAACTCGTTTGTGGAAGCGTGAACAGAGGTAACTTGGAGCAAGGCTTTTCATGATTTTAAACATGATACAGCCTGCTTTAAATAGAGTACGATGGTAAACCGGCAGCCAGTGCAAGGCACAAAGAAAGGGGGTGATGTGATCCCTCAAAGGGACGCCCAAAAGTAGCCTTGCCACAGCATTCTGTATGAGTTGAAGCCTCTGAACTATTTTCTTTGGCAATCCCAAATATAATGAGTTGCAGTAGTCTAGGCAGCTGCCTATCGTGGCACAGATGATGGTTTTCCTGTCCGGAAGATCCAGGTACAGTGGGGCAAAAAAGTATTTAGTCAGCCACCAATTTTGCAAGTTCTCCCACTTAAAAAGATGAGAGAGGCCTGTAATTGTCATCATAGGTATACCTCAACTATGAGAGACAAAATGTGGAAACAAATCCAGACAATCACATTGTCTGATTTAGAAAGAATTTATTTGCAAATTATGGTGGAAACTAAGTATTTGGTCACCTACAAACAAGCAAGATTTCTGGCTCTCAGGCCTGTATTTTCTTCTTTAAGAGGCTCTTCTGTCCTCCACTCATTACCTGTATTAATGGCACCTGTTTAAACTTGTTATCAGTATAAGACACCTGTCCACAACCTCAAACAGTCATACTCCAAACTCCACTATGGTGAAGACCAAAGAGCTGTCGAAGGACACCAGAAACAAAATTGTAGACCTGCACCAGGCTGGGAAGACTGAATCTGCAATAGGTAAGCAGCTTGGTGTGAAGAAATCAACTGTGGGAGCAATAATTAGAAAATGGAAGGCATACAAGACCACTGATAATCTCCCTCGATCTGGGGCTCCACACAAGATCTCACCCTGTGGGGTCAAAATAATCACAAGAACGGTGAGCAAAAATCCCAGAACCACATGGGGGGACCTAGTGAATGACCTGCAGAGAGCTGGGACCAAAGTAACAAAGGCTACCATCAGAAACACACTATGCCGCCAGGGACTCAGATCCTGCAGTGCCAGACGTGTCCCCCTGCTTAAGCCAGTACATGTCCGTGCCCGTCTGAGGTTTGCTAGAGAGCATTTGGATGATCCAGAAGAGGATTGGGAGAATGTCATATGGTCAGATGAAACCAAAGTAGAACTGTTTGGTAGAAACACAACTCGTAGTGTTTCAAGGAGAGAGAATTCTGAGTTGCAACCAAAGAACACCATACCTACTGTGAAGCATGGGGGTGGCAACATCATGCTTTGGAGCTGTTTCTCTGCAAAGGGAACAGGACAACTGATCCGTGAACATGAAAGAATGAATGGGGCCATGTATCGTGAGATTTTGAGTGCAAACCTCCTCCCATCAGCAAGGGCATTGAAGATGAAACGTGGCTGGGTCTTTCAGCATGACAATGATCCCAAACACACCGCACGGGCAATGAAGGAGTGGCTTCGTAAGAAGCATTTCAAGGTCCTGGAGTGGCCTAGCCAGTCTTCAGATCTCAACCCCATAGAAAACCTTTGGAGGGAGTTTAAGGTCCGTGTTGCCCAGCAACAGCCCCAAAACATCACTGCTCTAGAGGAGATCTGCATGGAGGAATGGGCCAACATACCAGCAACAGTGTGTGACAACCTTGTGAAGACTTACAGAAAACGTTTGACCTCTGTCATTGCCTACAAAGGATATATAACAAAGTATTGAGATTAACTTTTGATATTGACAAAATACTTATTTTCCACCATAATTTGCAAATAAATTCTTTCCAAATCAGACAATGTGATTGTCTGGATTTGTTTCCACATTTTGTCTCTCATAGTTGAGGTATACCTATGATGACAGTTACAGGCTTCTCTCATCTTGGTGGCTGACTAAATACTTTTTTGCCCCACTGTATTTGAACAATCCATACAACATCCATATGTTGACAGCCTCCAGACAGTTGGCAAGGGTGGCATCAGCCGGCTGGTTCCTAGAAATCCTCAGGTAAACCTGGGTGTCATCCGCATATACATGGTACTGGATGGCGTGGGTCTTTAGGAGGTCAGTAAGAGGCCTCATATAGATGTTGAACAGCAGAGGAGACAGGGCAGAACCCTGTGGCACCCCGCAGTCCAAGGTGGTGTTCTTAGAGTAAAAGGAGCCAGTCTTGACTCCCTGAACTCTGCCCTCTAAAAAAGAGGCCACCCATGCCAAAGCCGACCCGCTCATGCCCAAAACTGATCTCATCCGCTCCAGTAAAATTATATGGTTTATGGTATCAAACGCGGCCGACAGATCCAAGAGAACCAGTGCTACTGAGTCACCTCTGTCCAGACTGTGAAGGACATCATCATAAACACAGATGAGGCTCGTCTCTGTTCCGCGGCCAGGTCGAAATCCGAACTGGTATTCATCCAAAAGGTAGAAGGACTCAAGATAAGCCTGTAGCTGGATAACCACCAAGCGCTCCATCACCTTTGTCACTAAAGGCAAGTTGAAAATCGGCCTATAGTTGCCCAAGACTGCAGGGTCCAAGGTTGGCTTCTTCAGCAGGGCCAAGACCATGGCCCGCTTCAGAACGCCCGGGGCGGTGCCTGTCCTGGAGCAGCAGTTAACTATCTCCCCAATAAAGGGGGCAAGAAGAACAGCGGTTTCTTTAACCAAACCGGCAGGACAGACATCCAGGGGGGAGGAAGATGGTCTCAAAGAGGCAATCACCTCAACCACCTGTTCAGCAGTTACCGGTTGGAAACAGGACAGCCCAGGGGCCATCACTGTTCGCAGATGTCCTCCTGCGCAATCTCTGGCCTGATGATATTGTCTCTGATGGTCTTAATCTTAGAGACAAAGAAGTTGGCAAGCTCCTGGCACGAATTCTGTGACTCCTTTGGAGCAGAGCTGGTAGCTTCCGGGTGGGTTAACTCAGAAGAGATCCTAAGGTGTTCAGCCTTGCTGTTGGCTGCCTCCCTAATTCGTTCCCAGAAATAAGTCTTTTTAGCCTCTCTTATAGCCTTTTATAAAAATAGAGGGCCTCCAAATGCAGCTTTTTATCATCTTCCAGATAGAACTTCCGCCAGCGTCTCTCCCTGGACTGAGCCCACTGTTTGAGGAGCCTAAGCTCCTCGGTGAACCATTGCGGGCTCTTGCCCAGGGGATGGGGGTTGGATCTCATCCTACGGGGTGCTACCACATCAAGGGTCACTTCAACCAACTCCTGGAAAATAATCATCTTCTCTGCAGGGTCAGCCAGCTCAAAAAAGATTGATGTGTGGAGGTTTCCTTTCCGGTATCATGTCCACACAGTCTCTGACCATCTTCTGTATCACGTCTGCACAGTCTCTAACCATCTCCTGTATCATGTCTGCAGTCTTTGAGGGGGGAGCCTACAGAGGAGTCAAAAGCAGGAACGCTGCTAAGGTGGGGGTCACGGGAGGAGTCAGACGTGTGTGGATTGTGGAGAGGATAATATAGGATGAAACAAGAGCCACCAAGCTAGAGCCCAGAGAGGACCGTCTGACTAAGCCCTGCAAGGTGCACTTGAGAGGAAGTTAGTGACAGCACTGCAAGACCAGTCTGAGGGGGGTTAGTGATGTAAGGGGGAATGAATACGTAAGGTAAGGGGGCACTGATATAAAGGTATCCCCTTTATATAAGTAACCCCCCCCCCTTACCTTAGTGTATTCATTCTGCGGAAGGTGCTCTGTGGTCACCAGAGTCCCCCCTACATTAGAGTTCCCATTTAAATGCAAGTTGGAATTATGCAGACCCTGATGTAAAAGGGAATGATGTGCAATGATGTCCCCTTTACACCAAAGTCTGAACTATTCCTCTTTACATCAAATTTCCCCTTGCACTGTAAGGGGTAATCCTGCAGACTCTGATGTAAGGAGGAACTCTGCTAGGTTATATTAACCTGACCTTCATGTAAATGGAGAAATATGTTTTTTGACTTTTGTCATAAAACTTAAACACGTGGCTAGTAGCGGCTGCACAAATTGTATCTATATTTGTGTGCATGTAATATATATATATATATATATACATATGTATATATATATATATATATATATATATATATATATATATATACACACACATACATACGGTATACCCTATTTTTAATGATATTTGATTAAAGAGTAATTGGTTAGAGAAGATTCTAGAAACTGTGAATACATAGTTCATAGGATTTAAGGCTCTTAATATTTGCAATTTATAAAGTTAATTTTTATTGCTTGAATTATTTTTCACATTATAGGCGTGAGTGGGGCCTCATGTCTAAGATTTGCCTAAGGTCTCACAAAGCCTAGAGCCGCCTCTAGATTATGGTGTGAGGTTGTTTTTCAGGGGTTGGGCTTGGCCCCTTAGTTCCAGTGAAGGGAACTCCTATGGCATCAGCATACCAAGACATTTTGGACAATTTCATGCTCCCAACTTTGTGGGAACAGTTTGGGAATGGCCCCTTCCTGTTTCAACATGACTGCGCACCAGTGCCCAAAGCAAGGTCCATAAAGACATGGTGAGTGAGTTTGGGATGGAGGAACTTGACTGGCCTGCACAGAGTCCTGACCTCAACCCAATAGAACACCTTTGGGATGAATTAGAGCGGTGACTGTGAGCCAGGCCTTCTTGCCAACATCAGTGCCCGACCTCACAAATGTGCTTCTGGAAGAATGGTCAAATATTCCCATAGCAGGGTTGTCAACCATCAGTAAAATTTTGGACAGTTTGTAAAATCCATGATGTTTACATCTGTCTGTGAATGTCCATTACGGACATGCAGTCTGCATGTCTGTAACAGATGTAGCACTAACTCTAGGTGCAGCTGCTGGTTTAAGCGGGTCTGTTACCTTCACTTTGCTTCCCTCTGTTTCACCGGCACCGGGTTTAGGGTTCCGTTGAGTTTACTTCTGGACGACACACGCACCAACACTGTAGTACGTTTTCAATGCTTTATTAAACAGTCAAACTTTAGGAAGTAGCAGGAAAGAGGCGGAAAAGGAAACTTTCAGGAGAAACTCAAATATTTTCTTGTAGAATCTTAGCGACAAATGTCCTGGTAGATAATTAGGTGGAATGCGCTCCCCTTGTGGGACACACTCCTTGCTCGTCTGGATAGGCCTCTCTCACCGGTCTAGCAGCCAGTACGCAGCACGAATCAAAAGTCTCTGCTACAGACTTGTTTGGGGGGTAAATCTATACGATCCTCTGCCACAGGATGTATCAGATTTTTCTGCAGTGAAAGTCAGTCACAGTGCTTGAACCTTTAAGCCGAACCGGCAACACTATGCTGTATAGTTACTTCTTTTGGATACGTCCTCCAACCGAGTCACCAGGCCCCTCTATAGACCAGCTCACCTCGTGATCTCTCCAAGATGGGTCCTCCCCTGGGATTTCCTCGGCTGTCCAGCTTCGTCACACAGGACCGACAGCTCAGGACCATTCCTCGGCCGCGGTGGTAGGCCCCAGACAAGCCTCTGGTCCCACCCCTGCGCCGCAGCATCGTGGGCCTCCCGATCGGAGGACCACGAGGTAGCTCCTTAACGCATACCTGTCGGCCAGGAGGGCCAGCAGGTCGCTGTAAAAAAAAACCCTAGAACATGGCGTCTGTCCCATAAATACCCTCTTCCCAGAATGCAACTCGGAGGACCACCTCCACCGAGCTTGTCTCCGAGAGAGAGGAGCATCTATACACTTCGACACGTTGCCTTTCCAACACTGACCAGTGGCAACAGCGACACCCACCGGTCAGCACGGAAACACACACAACGTCAGCCAAGCTGGAATAGAGGCAAACTTTTAACCTTCCTAACACACAATTTACAAAATTTACCTAACCTGCGGTAGATTGTAAATCTACCAGCGCTACACAGACATTTACGGACAGATGTAAAAATCACAGCTTTTACAAGCTATCTATGAATTTACTGATGGTTGGTAACCCTGTCCTATAGACACACTCCTAAACTTTGTGGACAGTATTCCCAGAAGAGTTGAAGCTGTTATAGCTGCAAAGGGTGGACCAACTCAATATTGAACCCTACGGACTAATGAGATGCCATTAGGCTTGTGCAATTCGTTTCGTAACGAATCGAAATTCGGACGAATTTTGCATCTTTCGGACATTCGAATGCATCCGAATGTCCGATTAAAAAAATAACGAATTTCAACGAATACAAAAGAAATTATAGCGGATATAACGAATGAATTCGACATGATTCGGTAATTTTTAAAGATCTAATGAAACAAAAGGTCAACTCAAAGTAAATCTTACAGTCCAATCAGCTGATTAATTTTGTGCTGGAGGTTGGATTACTGGCAAAGTGCATTCCTGAGAACTGAGTGAGAAGAGTGTTGTATTGTATTTGAGCAGAGGAGAAGAGATATTGTCATTGTGTGTGTTAAAAGATTCAATAAGCGAACGACTTTCCAAACTACGAATCATTATCACGAATATATATATATATATATATACATAAATATCGAATTTCAACGAATACAAACAAAATTATAGTGCATATAACGAATGAATTCGACATGATTCAAGATTCAGTATAACGAATATCGACACTCTACAGAAATAACAAATTATCCGAAAACGTATTAACATAACGAATATAACAGAACGAAATGATGTATTTTATGAATGACAACGAACCGAAACTAAACGAAATTTTCCGTTGTGCACAAGTCTAGATGACATTAAAGTTCACGTCTGTGTAAAGGCAGGTGTCCCAATACTTTTGGTAATATAGTTTGTGTGTGTGTATATATATATATATATATATATATATATATATATATAAACTATATATATATATATATATATATATATATATATATATATATATATATATATATATATATATAAACTATATATATAATTATATTATGTAGATTGTATGGTCAGCTTAATGCCGCGTACACACGTACACGACGGACCAAATCCGGCGGACAATCCGATCGTGTGTGGGCTTCACCGGACCTTCAGCGGACTTTTCTAGTCGCAAATCTGACGGACTTTAGATTTGGAACATGCTTCAAATCTTTACGTCGTAACTCCACCGGACCCAGAAATCCACTCGTCCGTATGCTAGTCCGACAGACAAAAACCCACGCTAGGGCAGCTATTGGCTACTGGCTATCAACTTCTTATTTTAGTCCGGTGTACGTGATCACGTAAGAATCTGTCGGACTTTGGTGTGATCGTGTGTAGGCAAGACTGGTCATTAGAAAGTCTGTTGAAAGTCCGCCAAAAGTCAGTCGAAAGTCTGTCGAAAGTCTGTCGGATGGGCTGTTGGACTTTTGTAGCTGAAAAGTCCGACCATGTGTACGCCACATAACAGAGCTGTCATGGCTATAAAGGTTCCCATTCATCTAAGTCATGGTTTAACTAGTAGAAGTTGGATGCATTGGATGACTTGTTCTATGATAATAAAGACCTTTCATTGCCCATTCAAGGACAACTGGTTCTCAAAAGACATCAAAAAAGCCATTTGTGTCAAACTGGAAGAACCAGTCTAAACAAGGGTGGGGGTTCTTAACACCATCTGTCATCCATACACAATGTCACTGCAACATCTCCACCCCAATGATTTAACAAACCACACCTTAGGCCATGTACAGAACTTGACTGACTAACCTAGACATCATCACAGTACAGTGCTTGAATTACAAAATTAGAATAGTGTGGTTCCACAAATTTCACACCTGAAATTCCGACCATGTTCTTGGAAAATCAACATCTACCTTGACGCATTACATGGTCAATGGATTAGGCAATTAAAACAGAGTGATTTCTTGAACATTTGCACCTCCAATAAAACGATTTTCTGGTTTAACCCCCAATTAACCTCTCAAACCCAACTAGCCAAAATTAACTCCTTTTTAAAAAAGCTGCTACCAATAAATTGCTATACATTTATTCAAAGTTATGAGTCTGGAGAGTTTAATGTTAGGGGTACACTTTACACAAGCGCCTCGGCATAGTAATTTTTTTGTAAGCGTATGCAGTAAAAAACAGTTTTTTATGTGCTGACCAGTTGCAGAATGTGTTGGGGAATTTGCATATTGTTTTGTGTATTGTCCTCCTTTTTCTAGCTATAAACTGATCTGAGCAGCTGCCATTGTTCCTTTGTTGGATTTAGTGCAGATGCTACTATTTATAAAGAAATGGCCACTATTTACAAAGAATTTCCTGTGCAAACATCTCAAACTTGTGCACATCCTTTACAAATAACCCCCATAATTTGTGTAAAATGTGTATATCCTCTGTTGGATGGAGTTGATGATTAGAGGAAGTAAACATATTTACACGAATTACAGGAATTATCCATGATGGCTGTGCAAATGCTTTTTTTTTTTTTTTTTTATAAATATAAAATGTCACATAAACATAAATAACCAAAAATGTTAAAACAATTCAAAGCTAAGCAAATATTTTCCTAATACAAGAGACGTGTATTCTTATTAAATCTTGGCATGCTTTGTTTGTTTCTTCCAGATTTGTGCAATAATCAATTGTGAAACTTTGGCTCTATGCAGAATATTCCTGGTCAAAGACCGCTCACTGCTGCTCTCTCTCCTTGTGCAGGGGGACTGGTCTTCTCTCCGCCCACTCCTGTAATTTTCTGCAGGCAGCTTGTAGTGGGTGGGGCCTGCCGGGCCCCTCCTACAGCTGTGCTCTCTGCACAGGCTATGTACAGCACAGTGATGATGACACTGCTACTTTTACAAGGTAATATCTACTTGCATTTGGCGCACACATAGTGGATTTACACACCACTTTATTTGGTACACTTGTTCAATTGCTTGGTAACACAAATTGCTAATCATCCAATCACATGGAAGCAACTCAATGCATTTAGGCATCTAGATGTGGTGAAGATGACTTAAAGTTCAAACCAAGCATCAGAATGGAGAAGAGAGGGGATTTAAGTGACTTTGAATGTGGCATGGTTGTTGGTGCCAGACGGGCTGGTCTGTGTATTTTAAAAACTGCTGATCTACTGGGATATTCATGCACAACCATCTCTCGGGTTTACAGAGAATGGTCCAAAAAGGAGAAAATATCCAGTGAGCGGCAGTTGTGTGGACGAAAATGCCTTGTTGATGTCAGAGGTCAGAGGAAAATGGGCAGACTGGTTTGAGATGATAGAAAGGCAGCAGTAACTCAAATAACCTCTCGTTACAGCCAAGGTATGCAGCATACCATCTCTGAATGCACAACACATCAAACCTTGAAGCAGATGGGCTACAGCAGCAGAAGACCGCACCGGGTGCCACTCTTGTCAGCTAAGAACAGAAAACTGGGGCTACAATTCACACAGGCTCATCAAAATTGGACAATAGAAGATTGGAAAAACATTGCCTGGTCTGAGGAGTCTGATTTCAGCTGCGGCATTCAGATGGAGGGTCAGAATTTGGAGTAAACCACATGAAAGTATGGATCCATCCTGCCTTGTATCAATGGTTCAGGCTGGTGGTGGTGTAATGGTGTGGGGGATATTTTCTTGGCACACTTTGGGCCCCTTAGTACCAATTGAGGATCATTTAAACACCATGACCTACCTGAGTATTGTTGCTGACCATGTCCATCCCTTTATGACTACAGTGTACACATCTTCTGATGGCTCCTTCCAGCAGGATAATGCACCATGTCACAAAGCTCAAATCATCTCACCACTGGACAATGAGATCACTGTACTCCAATGGCCTCCACAGTCACCAGATCTCAATCCAATAGAGCCCCTTTGGGATGTGGTGGAATGGGAGATTTGCATCATGGATGTGCAACCAACAAATCTGCAGCAACTGCGTAATGCTATCATGTCACTAGGGACCAAAATCTCTGAAGAATGTTTCCAACACCTTGTTGAATCTATTCCATGAAGAATTAAGACAGTTCTGAAAGCAAAAGGGGGTCCAACCCGGTACTAGCAAGGTGTACCTAATAAAGTGGCCGGTGAGTGTATATCCTTTGTGATTACTGAGAAATATATTTAACCACATGCCGACAGGGCCATAGCCGAAAGACGTCTACAGCGCGGTCGGCTTATTCTGGGTGGGCGTCCGCGGGACGTCCTCACAGAATCGCGCTCCCGCGCGCCCCCGGGAATATCCGTGACCGCCGGATCACGGTAATTTGCATCCGTGACATCATGAATTTGTTTGCAGCGCTGTGGGCACTACAGATCCAACCCACAGCGCTGCTCAGTGCCCATACTATGGCAATACTCTGCAATACTATGCCCATACTCTGCAATACTATGGCAATACTCTGCAATACTTTTGGTGATATTTAATCACCGCTGGTTTTTTTATTTTTTGCGCTATAAATCAAAAAAGACTGAAAATTCGATAAAAAAAAAATTCTTTGTTTCTGTTAAAATTTATTGCAGAGTATTGGCGAATATTGGCAGAGTATTGGCGAGTATTGGCGAGTATTGGCAAAGTATTGCAGAGTATTGCCATACAATTGCAGAGTATGGGCATAGTATTGCAGAGTATGGCAGAGTACTGGCAGAGTATGGGCACTGAGCAGCACTGTGGGCTGGATCTGTAGTGCCCACAGCGCTGCAAACTATCTCTCCCTCTCTCCTCTCACACTGTACCGATCGGTACAGAGAGGGGAGGGAGGAACCGGCGTCATGACATGATGCCGGTTCCTCCCTCCCCTCTCTGTACTGATTAAGTGTGAGAGGAGAGAGGTACAGTGTGTACCGTTACAGTGTGAGAGGAGAGAGGGAGAGATAGTTTGCAGGGATGTGGGCACTACAGATCCAGCCCACAGTGCTGCTCAGTGCCCATACTATGCCCATACTCTGCAATACTATGACAATACTCTGCAATACTATGGCAATACTCTGCTATACTATGACAATACTCTGCAATACTATGGCAATACTCTGCTATACTCTGCAATACTATGACAATACTCTGCAATACTATGGCAATACTCTGCTATACTATGACAATACTCTGCAATACTATGGCAATACTCTGCTTTACTCTGCTATACTATGACAATACTCTGCAATACTATGGCAATACTCTGCTATACTCTGCAATACTATGGCAATACTCTGCAATACTATGACAATACTCTGCAATACTATGACAATACTCTGCAATACTATGGCAATACTCTGCTATACTATGGCAATACTATGGCAATACTCTGCTATACTCTGCAATACTCTGCCAATACTTGCCAATACTCTGCAATAAATTTCAACAGAAACAAAGAATTTTTTTTTTTTTTTACCGAATTTTCAGTCTTTTTTGATTTATAGCTCAAAAAATAAAAAAACCAGCGGTGATTAAATACCACCAAAAGAAAGCTCTATTTGTGTGAAAAAAAGGACAAACATTTCAAATGGGTACATGTGTTGCAGGACTGAGTAATTGTCATTCAGTGTGAGAGCACCGAAAGCTGAAAATTGGTCTGGTTAGGAAGGGGGTTTAAGTGCCCAGTGTTCAAGTGGTTACATTTTTTTGTGCCTGGAATTCAGCTTTAAATGGGCTTTTTGTGCTGACTAGCTAAAGAATGTTCATAGACGTCTATTATAAATAGAACATTCCATTAGGTACCAGAAAAAGGACAGAATGTAAGTGCGGCAGTCGGTATGAAGATAGCTGTTTTGACTATTGTTAGCAGAAGAGGAGAAATGGGTGAGGCCACACACAGGGCCAGGGTTGGAAAATATGTCTTTGGAGAAAAGCAGGACAGAAAAAAAAACAAGAGGATGCTTGTATGAGTTAAAAGAGCTAGGAAATAGCAGGGTTAATGCTGGACGAAAGATGAGACATCATACAGATTGCTAGGTTCATATAAAGCAGGATCCGATTAGCTATGATCAAACAGAACAAAGACTATTGCAAAAAAAGAAAAAAAAAAAGGATTCCATACCGTTTCCAGAAGTTTGATGCGTGGGTTTGGGTGTGGGCTGAAGTCCTGAAAGTAGACCTGGGCTGCTGATAGTCAAAGCCCCCTTCTCCTTCTTCCTGCTTGGTGTGTTACAGGCAAAGTCTTGTGTTCATTCCTCTCCTAACTCATGTCTGGTTTTAATCCCAGATTTAGCATTTATGAAACCGGCCAAAGTAACTGAGGTGAGAGCTGGGATGCAGTGAAAAGTTTTGTGCTTATGAGCCAAGCAGATGTGAGCTCCGATGAGCGGAATTAAGGAGGGTATAAACACATCAGCTGAGGTCAGAAAACATGAGGGTGGAGCTCAAAAAACAAAAAAAAAATCAGGTCCATCATAAACTGTGTACAGTGTTGGCACAGAGAAGCAGAACCAAAAATTTTAAATAAATATCCAGAGCGGGATGGATATCTTTGATATAAGATAACATAATTGAAAGCTGGGACAGGGTCCCATAGCACCCAAAGCAAAGATGCCAAAGTCTGCCCCTATACTTGAGATGAGGCTCATTACGGGGGAAATAGCAACCAGATAGGTCGGAAAATCTTGTCTTCGTCCAATTTTCTCCCCCATAAGCCAGAGTCTTTGCTGTTTAAGTTGTGTCTTCCCCCTCTCCCTCCACATGATAGGTTGCCTGAAGCAACCATACAGATTTATTAAAGTTCCACAAGGTGAATATGCTTGAAGGCTGTAGGTTGGCACGTACAGCGGATGGGTCAGCAGAGAGAGAAGGCATGACAGCTGATGTCTTTGGGGCCTATAGTTGCCACCATTTGGAAAATGGAAAATGCAATAAGGGGTTGTGGTGTTACAGTTGTTGTAATACCAGGGGCGGACTGATAACTCATGGGGCCCCCGGCCAATAGGAGATTATGGGGCCCCCAGGCAATCAGAGATTATGGGGCCACGCAGTATACACACACACAGTATACAATCACACAGTATACACATACATGTACACACAGTATACACAGACAGATGTAAAAAAAAACACAGATTTATACATACCGTCCCTAGTTTTACTGAGGCTGGCAATCCTGATGGGGCCCCCTAGTGGCCCAGGGCCCTCGGGCAGTGTCCGAGTGGCTCAATGGTCAGTCCGCCCCTGTGTAATACTCACCAGAGGAGAATTACTACAACTGGAGCAATCAAAATTAGGTGCAGCTGTGCATGGTAGCCAATCAGCTTCTAATTTCAGCTTGTTCAAATACGCTCTGACAATAAAATCTGGAAGCTGGTTGGCTTCTATGCAGATCTTCACCAGATTCTGAGTGCCTCAGTTTTAGTAAATCTCCCCCTGTGAGTATTACAACAACTGTAACACCACATCCCCCTCATTGGGTTTTCCATTGTCCAAATGGTGGCAACGCTAGGCCCAAAGACAATAGCTGTCATGCCTTTTCTCTCTGCTGTCTGGACTGTACATGCCAACCTACAGCCTTTAAAGGGTCTTCAAAGATTTCTAGGATTCACAAGTTTTTGTACTCACACAATCCCTGCTTAAGCCTAGCAGCGGGCTGAACAAACAAACAAAAAATGAAGAGCTGGGAAGGATATCCTGTACTAACAATCTGATGTTAGTACAGTGATCTTCCTCACTAAGCTATTGTGTTCTGACAGGGGGATGGCCCCCCATCAAAACACACTAGTCAGAGCTTTCAGCCATTGGCTGAGAGTGCTGATTGGATGCCGATCGGCAGACCTTTTTCAGTCATGCCCCTTCTACAGAAGCCAAATGTTCAGCTGGCTTTTGTCGGACTAGATGCCATACACACAGGCTGAATGTCAGCTGGTTTCTATTAAACTGTCCGATACCTCCCATATTCGGCCTGTGTGTACAGGGCTTAATGCCCCGTATACACGGGCGGATTTTCTGACGGAAAATGTGTGATAGGACCTTGTTGTCGGAAATTCCGACCGTGTGTAGGCTCCATCACACATTTTCCATCGGATTTTCCGACACACAAAGTTTGAGAGCAGGATATAAAATTTTCCGACAACAAAATCCGTTGTCGGAAATTCCGATCGTGTGTACACAAATCCGACGCACAAAATGCAACGCATGCTCAGAATAAATAAAGAGATGAAAGCTATTGGCCACTGCCCCGTTTATAGTCCCGACGTACGTGTTTTACGTCACCGTGTTCAGAACGATGGGATTTTCCGACAACTTTGTGTGACCGTGTGTATGCAAGACAAGTTTGAGCCAACATCCGTCAGAAAAAATCCTAGGATTTTGTTGTCGGAATGTCCGAACAAAGTCCGACCGTGTGTACGGGGCATTAATCTTCCAGGATTTCTATTGTCATTTAGTATTCACTTGATCCTTACTGGGTCTTTCAGGTTATTCAGGATTCCTAGGACCTATGGCTTTCAGAGTTCCCTAAAACAATGCTGGGTATATCCTCTGATCAGAAGGGAAGCATCAGCCTTTGAAGTAGCTGGTGCTGTGTGTTATTGCCAGATTCCCAGAGCTAAAGCGCTATAATATTTGTCTGTTAGTTGCCTATCTATTTCCAGTCTGGATTGACCCGACTACTCTTGCTTGCCGCCTGCTTAGACCCCTGCCTGGAGCTGCATACTCTCACCCGCTACCTGGCTCAACCTCTGCCTGGACTTTACTATTCTCTCGCCCTCCTTGACCTCTGCCTGGACCTGACTATTCCCTCATTTGATACCTGCAAAGACCTCTGCCTGACCTGGCCACTCTCTTGTCTGCAGCCCTGTGTACAGCCTCTGCACCATCACCAGCCTTTCATTCTGCCTTTCCATGCTGTTTGCAGCAAAGAAAACCAGGAAAAATAGGGTTCCTGGCCCGTCTCCACCATCAGGAGCTCTGGTGAAGATCAAATGCCACGTAGACTCTATGCCTTGGGTTGGCTTAATCATCTACCAGCTGTGAACTGTGATTGAAAGTGTGGCTCATCAAAAGAGAGGTGGATTTGAAAGGTGTGGTGAAACCAGTGAGATCTGTCCATAATGAGCCAAATGTTTCTAAATGTGAGCAGTGTACATGAGGCCTAACTATGTTTATTAAATAGTTAGTTCAAAAATTCTTAAGGTTCGTGTTTAGCCACAATTAAATTGAGAATGCTGCATCAAAATATTCCTTGAATACTAGGACCGTGCAAATTTAGTAAAAGTGTCAATGATGCGCTATTTTAAACACCACAATGTGAATGTAAAGCTAGCTAGCTCTACTCATCGGGGCTGTGCTCTTATGACATTGTTTGCCTGTTTTACACAATTTCTCTGTAAGTGCAATAGTTTTTATTAAATACTTGATTCAAATAGTATAGCACTATGAGTCCTCTTCCTTACTTTTAGTACGAACAACTGTGAGTCGGAAGCTGAGAACCACCCTAATACATAAGGGCCATCCAGGAACAAGCTGTGGCTTCCCGCGTTGTTAACAAGATATCTGAAATTGCACACCCCTCATATCATCCTTCTCCAAGAAACACACCTCACAGGCAGCAAGGTTCTTACCCTTACAAAACCCTGGATACAGAGGTCCATACATGCTACGTACTCCTCCTATGCAAGGGGGGTTTCAATATTAATTGCTAAGAAATTTCCATGTATAATTGAGGAAGTTTGCACAGACCCCCAGGGAAAATTTGCTATTATGGTGTTTAGGCACTGGTCTCAGAGGTACATTAATATAAATGTGTATATACCCCCACCTTTCTCACCAGACCTATTATATACAGTCCTGGAAAAAGCTGCACCCTTTTGTCCGGGGAAATTATTGGTAATTGGGGATTTCAATGCTATCATCTCCCCAGACATGGATAGACCTGTCCCTCCTAAGAATCACAATACTGACTTATCTAACTGGGCGCGCGCTATGGGTTTAGAGGCGATATGGAGATGGAGACACCCTACCCTTAGGGCATATTCATGCTTCTCAGCTTCCCATAAGACTGCCTCTAGAATTGACTTAGCCTTCTCTAATCCAGCGTTGTTGGCGGACATAGTGGAAGCCTCCTACTTACCTAGTGGGTTGTCTGATCATAGCCCACTGGTTGTAGAATTCCGCTCTTCTGCTTATCGTGATGCGGCTTTGTGGAGGCTAGGGGCTCATTGGATCTCCCACCCTGAGGTGGCAGACATTATTCCACCCAGGGTGGCAGAGTTTTGGGACCATAATAAAGACTCTTCATCCCTGCAAATAGTATGGGACGCGTTTAAAGGGGTTGTAAAGGTATTTTTTTTTTTCTTTAAAAATAACAAACATGTTATACTTACCTTCACTGTGCAGCTCGTTCTGCACAGAGTGGCCCCGAACCTGCTTTTCTGGGGTCCCTCGGCGGCTGTCTCAGCTCCTCCCCGCAATAACTAACCACCTTAATGCGAGCTCCCTCGCATGGTGGTTTGTTATTGCGGGCGCGCTCCCGTGATACAGCCGGCGGCTATAGCCGCTCGCTATATCACTCGGCCCCGCCCCCCGGCGCGCCGCATCATTGGATGTGATTGACAGCAGCGCGAGCCAATGGCTGCGCTGCTTTCAATCCATCCACTATAGCCAATCAGCGACCAGGCTGATCGGCTGAATGGAGGTCGGGAACGAGCAGGCGAGTTTTTGAGGTGTCAGGTAAGTAAAACGGGGGGCTGGGGGCGGCGGTATTAACAAAAGTTTTTTCACCTTAATGCATATAATGCATTATGGTGATAAAATTTATACCTTTACCACCCCTTTAAGGCCTATACTAGAGGGCAATATATTTCCACCATAGCCAGCGTCAAGAAGCAACAAGGCCAGCAAACCCAGATTTTACAACAGTCAGTTGATGACCAGGCGGCGGTGTATAGTGCAGACCCCACGCCATCTCATTTTGACTCGCTAAATGCAGCTCAGAGTGCACTGAACATTCATATGTCAGAGGTCACAAGGCTAGACATACATAAAGGAAGACAACTTTTTTTGAGCAGGGAGACAAAAATGGTCGCTTCTTGGCCATGTTGGCTCAACATGACCATCCAATTACAGTAGTCTCTAGCTTGCGTTCTACGGATGGAGGTAAGGTGACTTTCCAATCAGCAATTTTAGAAATGTTTAATGATTTTTATGGAGGACTCTATGCCTCCACTCTTCCTTCCGATTTCCAGCCTGAGTCATTGCAAGATCTTTTGGATCCGCTGGCACTTGGTTGTTATGTGCATCCTATAGACCGATTGCGCTATTAAACAATGATCTTAAAATCTTAACTAAACTGTTAGCCTCCCGCCTATACCCACTGTTGCCCTCGGTGATTGATCCTGACCAAACAGGATTCATGCCCAAGAGATCCACTGATGTAAATCTTAGGAGACTCTTTACTAACATCCACGCCCAACATCATAATTCTGGGACAAGGGCCATAGCCCTATTAGATATAGAAAAGGCTTTCAACACTGTTGAATGGCCCTTTTTATGGGAGACACTGTGTAGAATGGGCTTCCCATTACAATTTATCTCGTGGTTGCAGGTGATATACAAGTGTCCCACCTCTTCAATACGCCTGGGTTCTAAATTATCATCTCCCTTCAAATTGTTCAGGGGAACTAGGCAGGGCTGCCCTCTCTCGCCGGCTTTGTTTGCCATAGCCATTGAGCCAGTTGCTGAAGCCCTACATACATCGCACCACATTAAGGGGCTGCGTATTGGCTTGCTGGAAGAGAGGGTAGCCCTGTACGCAGACGATATGGTCCTTTTTCTTGCTGACGCTGGCCCGTCACTACAAGGTGTATTATCAGTCCTTGACACATTCTCTGATGTGACGGGCCTTCGGGTTAATTGGTCGAAATCTACCTTATTCCCAATAGATCAGGAAGCCAAATCCACTTCTCCCCCGCATAGCCCGCTGAAATGGGTGGACACCTTCAAATACCTTGGGGTCCAGGTCTCTACTCATGCCCAAGATTTCCTCAAACAGAACCTTGATCCGGTGGTGGGAGATATGAAAACTAAACTCAAAGCATGGAGCAATCTGCCCCTATCTGTTTGGGGTAGAGTCAATCTCCTCAAAATGAAAATTATTCCCAAATTTACTTACCTTTTTCGCCATTCCCCGCAGTGGATTCCTAAATCATTTTTTACCAAACTCAATCAAAAATTTTCAGAGTTCCTATGGGGCCCCGTCCCCCCTAGATATAAGCTGTCGACCCTGATGAGGCCAACGTCACAAGGTGGCATGGCATTCCCAGACTGCCATAAATATTTTTTGGCCGCGCAGTTGGTAACGGTGGTCTGGTGGTTAAACCCCGACAAAACCAATGCGGCTTCAGCTTTAGAAGCTACGGTGGTGGGTTCCTGGGAAACCCTTCAATTCCTAATCCATAGGGGCCCACGCGCCTTGCACCCACTAACCCCCTCCATGCACACTATCTTGCGAGCTTGGTGGATGGGTCTAAATATAGGCAAACACAAACACTCAGAAATCTCCCCTAATGCCCCTTTATGGTTAAATCCCAATCTACCACATATATACAAGCTTACAGACCCCCAGGTCCGGACCAAGTATGGTATTAAATTGATAACACAGGTTGTGTCACAGATGTCTTTACTTTCTTTCTCCCAGCTCTCCTCTATGTACAACTTACCGAAACACTATCAGTTCTGCTATTTCCAGCTAGCACATGCATTCGCGGCTCAATTTCCTCACTCCTCCTGCATCCTGACTCAATCCGAGCTGGAGAAGACGCTTAGATCTGGCTGCGCTGAGAAGCCTACATCGAGTTTATATGCGCATCTAGTCTATGTGTTCCTACCACCTCTGGATGGGCTCTGGTCCCGTTGGCAACGCGATATAACCTGCGTTGGACAATGACGATTGGGATGATGTTTGGGAATTTCCATTCCGGTCACTGATGTCCATGAGGGACAGGGTAGTGCAATTTAAAATTGTGCATAGAGCTTATTTTACCCCACACAGACTCCATATGATGAACCCTGACCATTCCTCGGAATGCTGGAGATGTGGTATCTCTTCAGGGGACTTCGCACACATCTTCTGGCATTGCTCTAAAATACAGCAATACTGGAGAGAGGTGCTTGACTTAACCAACAAAGTTGCATCAACCAATTTACCACTGTCGATGGAAATATGCATACTGGGTCTAATAGAAAATATTGTTCCAACAAAAGCCAAACGCACGATGACTGGGTTACTACTCTTCTATGCTAGGAAAAATATTGCAATACAATGGAAAAAACGTAATCCCCCCTCAATTACACAGTGGAAGCGTTTGGTTAATGATAGCCTCCCGTTATATAAAGATACATATGCAAATAGAGGATGCCCTTTGAAATTTGACAAAGTCTGGCGTAAATGGATGGAAAAAATGAACATTGCAAAATGAATATGAAATTATAATAGAAATCTAGTTACAGGGTTGTACATTATATTGGTTTCTTGGGCTCAGCCTAAGGTAATTTCAGGCTCGATAAATTGCTGAATTTATGTGTATAACTCTTTTGGAGGGGGAATGTGTACATTACTTCGATGCTGTCATTTATATGGGCAATTCACACCAAGCGGTGTTCATGTATTCTGTCGTGGTACCGATGAACTGTTGCAGCCAAGTGTTATTGTATTGTCTGTCTTAAAAATCTGAAATAAAAACAATTTAAAAAAAAAAAAAAAAAAAAAAAAGAACCCTCTACGTAGTTTAAGGTTAAACCTCTTTTCTTCTAATTTTAATGAGTGGCCACGAGTCTTGTTAAACTCTCTTCTGCAAAAAAGTTTTATTTCTATTGTGGGGTCACCAGTACGGTATTTGTATATTGAAATCATATCCCCTCTCAAGCGTCTCTTCTCCAGAGAGAATACGTTCAGTGCTCGCAACCTTTCCTAATAACTAAGATCCTCCAGACCCTTTATTAGCTTTGTTGCCCTTCTTTGTACTCGCTCCATTTCCAGTACATCCTTCCTGAGGACTTGTGCCCAGAACTGGACAGCATACTCTAGGTGCGGCCGGACCAGAGTCTTGTAGAGCGGGAGAATTATCGTTTTATCTCTGGAGTTGATCCCCTTTTTAATGCATGCCAATATTCTGTTTGCTTTGTTAGCAGCAGCTTGGCATTACATGCCATTGCTGAGCCTATCATCTACTAGGACCCCCAGGTCCTTTTCCATGCTAGATTCCCCCAGAGGTTCTCCCCCCAGTGTATAGAATGCATTCATATTTTTGCCACCCAAATGCATTATTTTACATTTTTCTACATTGAACCTCATCTGCCATGTAGTTGCCCACCCCATTAATTTGTTCAGATCTTTTTGCAAGGTTTCCACATCCTGCAGAGAAGTTATTGCCCTGCTTATCTTAGTATTGTCTGCAAATACAGAGATTGAACTGTTTATCCCATCCTCCAGGTCGTTTATGAACAAATTAAATAGGATTGGTCCCAGCACAGAACCCTGGGGAACCCCACTACCCACCCCTGACCATTCCGAGCACTCCCCATTTATCACCACCCTCTGAACTTGCCCTTGTAGCCAGTTTTCAATCCATGTACTCACCCTATGGTCCATGCCAACGGACCTTATTTTGTACAGTAAACGTTTATGGGGAACTGTGTCAAATGCTTTTGCAAAATCCAGATACACCACGTCTACGGGCCTTCCTTTATCTAGATGGCAACTCACCTCCTCATAGAAGGTTAGTAGATTGGTTTGGCAAGAACGATTCTTCATGAATCCATGCTGATTACTGCTAATGATACCGTTCTCATTACTAAAATCTTGTATATAGTCCCTTATCATCCCCTCCAAGAGTTTACATACTATTGATGTTAGGCTAACTGGTCTGTAATTCCCAGGGATGTATTTTGGGCCCTTTTCAAATATTGGTGCTACATTGGCTTTTTTTCCAATCAGCTGGTACAATTCCAGTGAGTAGACTGAGTGTAAAAATTGTCTGTAAAAAAAACGGTCTGGCAATCACTTGACTGAGTTCCCTAAGTACCCTCGGATGCAAGTCATCTGGTCCCGGTGATTTATTAATGTTAAGTTTCTCAAGTCTAATTTTAATTCTGTCCTCTGTTAACCTCCCTGGCGGTATGATTATTTCGGATTTTAGGTGCTGAAAGCGGTACAATTATTTTGCATGGAAATTTGGCGTTTTATATTGTAGGTCTGTAATTCTTAACAATAACACACTTAAATCTGTCCAAACAGTAGATATCCCGGGTATGATAAAGTTTGAAACACAAAAACATAAATTATAATATAATAAATAAAAAAAAATAAATAAAAAAAAAATAATAATAAAATAAATTTCCCCACGATTCACTATCGCTCAATTCTGCAAGTGTTCTAATTTACTATCGCTGTTTTCTAGCTGTTCTAAAGCCACTTTTGATGTAAAGGGACACTTTTTGGTTGCTATGGACAATCTCCAGTTTCCAGGCAGAAAGAACAGTATATATAACATAAAACTGCATGCAGGGCATAGGACAAAGCACTGGGGACAAAAGGGATGTGAAATAATTTCATACAGTACTGTAATCTGTAAGATTACAGTACTGTATGTGTTATGATTTTACAATTTTTTTAATTTGCCGCCAGGCTCCGCCCCCGTGCGTCGCGCCGCTCGCAGGGAACGGAGCCTGGCACGGAGAGGCTTCGGAGGAGGACGGAGCCCGCAGACACAGCGGGGGACATCGCAGGGTCCCGGGGACAAGGTAAGTAAAGCCACACCAGGATCCTGCAATGTAATCCCGAGTGTGGCTCGGGGTTACCGCTAATGGTCCTGAATTTTAACCCCGAGCCACACTCGGGAAAACCGCCAGGAAGGCTACTCATGGAGGTGCTTCCTGTGTTGTGTCATGAGGATAAACACTGCAGTTTTGGTTACTGAAGCCCCCTGATTCACTCGTGAAGACTGAGGAGAAGAATAAATTCAATACCCTCGCCATCTCCCCATCCTTTGTAACCAGATGTCCTTCCTCATTCTTTATGGGGCCAATATGGTCAGTCCTCCCTTTTTTACTGTTTACATACTTAAAGAATTTCTTGGGATTTTTTTTGCTCTCCTCCGCTATGTGTCTTTCATGTTCTATCTTAGCTGTCCTAATTGCACCCTTACATTTCTTGTTGCATTCCTTATAAAGTCTGAATGCTGAGGATGATCCCTCAACCCCGTATTTTTTGAAGGCCTTCTTCTTTGCTTTTATATGCATTTTTACATTGGAGTTAAACCATCCAGGACTTTTGTTCGCCCTTTTAAATTTATTACCCAATGGGATACATTGGCTAATGCCCTTATTTAATATACTCTTAAAGCAAACCAATCTCTCCTCCGTGTTCTTTGTTCCTAATATTTTATCCCAATTTATGCCTTTTAGCAAGGTTTGTAGTTTAGGGAAGTTAGCACTTTTGAAATTCAGTGTCTTTATATTCCCCTTATGTTTCCTATTTGTGTGATTTATACTGAAACAAATTGACCTGTGATTGCTGTTACCTAAATTGCCCCGTATTTCCACATACGTGATCAGGTCTGTATTGTTGGTAATCAGTAGATCCAGTAATGTTTTATTTCTAGTTGGTGCGTCTACCATCTGACCCATAAAATTGTCCTGCAAGGCATTAAGGAACTGGCGAGCCTTAAATGAATGAGCGGTTCCCTCCGCCCACTCTATGTCTGGATAATTAAAATCCCCATTATAACACTTCCCATCCTTGCTGCTAATCCAAATTGTGATAGGAGATCTGTCTCCACTTCCTCCCTCAGGTTAGGAGGCCTATAGCATACTCCCAGTATTATTTTCCCCTTAGCATCATCCCTTTGGAGCTCTACCCATAAGGATTCCACCTCCTCCTTAACTCCCTCAGTGATGTCATCTCTCACATTCACTTGTACATTATTCTTGATATATAGGCATACCCCTCCCCCTTTTTTACCCTCTCTATCCTTGCGGTAAAGGGTATACCCTTGAATGTTTGCCAGGCAATAATGAGAGCTGTTGAACCAGGTCTCTGAAATTCCCACAAAATCCAAATCCTCCTTGTACAACTGTATCTCTAGTTCACCCATCTTGTCCGCCATGCTCCTGGCATTGGTGAACATGCCACATAGTTTAGACCGGTCGCATATTGTCCTCGTATTGGGTGTTTTGAGATTGCAACTAGGACTTGCTACTATACTTACCTTGTGTTTTTGTGCTTTGGTCAACCTACCACTAATGCCCCCAATACTACCCTCTGGAATATCTTCCGCACTGACTATCTCTACCTCTGGACCCTCCCCCCCATCGCCTAGTTTAAAAACCTCTCTAACTTTTTGGCCATCTTCATTCCCAGCAGATCTGCACCCTCCTCATTTAGGTGCAGTCCGTCCCTTCTATAGTACCGATTATTGACTGAGAAGTCAGCCCAGTCCTCCAGGAACCCAAACCCCTCCTTACTACACCAGCTCTTCAGCCACTTGTTTAATTCCCTAATCTCCCTCTGCCATTCTGGTGTGACTCGATGTACCGGTAGTATTCCTAGGAATACTACCTTGGAGGTCCTTTTCCTCAATTTAGCTCCTAAGTCCCTAAAATCGTTCTTTAGGACACTCCATTTGCCTCTGACTTTGTCATTGGTGCCAACGTGCACCATGACAGCCAGGTCTTCCCCCAGTAATCCCAGTAATCTGTCCACAAGATCCGTGATGTGCCGAACCTGAGCGCCCGGTAGACAACATACTGTTCGGCGCTTCAGGTCTTGGTTACAGATTGCCCTCTCTGTCCTTCTAAGATTTGAGTCCCCTACCACCAGAATCTGTCTTTCCTTTCCCTTCGCTGCCCCCCCACTCTCACTGGAGGAGTTCTCCCCCCGGGAGCTAGGAGAGTCCCTCAGCTCCAGCAGTGCTGGTCCCTGACTGGTTTCACCAATGTCACTCAATGGTGCGTACTTATTGGGATGCTCCAGTCCTGGATCGGCCTCCCTGGCACTTCCCCCTCTACCCTTCCTGACTGTCACCCATCTACTCTTTGCTAGTGCCTGCAACTCTTCGTCTCCACCCGCCTCTGTGCTGGCCCCTGCCGGCCCCTGCCGTGTACGTTTCTGGCTCTCCTTTAGTATGGAGGGACTTCTCAGTGCTGACAGTTGCTTCTCCAGATTCAGAACCTGGGCTTCCAGGGAAACAATGTGCTTACATTTTGCACAGCAGCATTCGCCCTCGATCGGATGATCAAGGAACGCATACATGCAGCAAGATGTACAAAGAGTCGCTTCTCCACACCTGCCGGGTATCGTACCTATTAAATTTAGTGAGGATTGGGGATTATACCCTGTCCAAATTACCTAACAGCTAGCTTCCTGGCACCAATACTTAAGACAATAGACAGGTACACAACAAGACAATACACAGGTACTCGCAGACCTACGTGCACTTGCAGGCCTATGTGCACTCGCAGGCCACTCGCAGACCTACGTGCACTCGCAGGCCACTCGCAGACCTACGTGCACTCGCAGACCTACGTGCACTCGCAGGCCACTCGCAGACCTACGTGCACTCGCAGACCTACGTGCACTCGCAGGCCACTCACAGACCTAGGTGCACTCGCAGACCACTCACAGACCTACGTGCACTCGCAGACCACTCGCAGACCTACGTGCACTCGCAGGCCTACGTGCACTCGCAGACCTACGTGTACTCGCAGGCCACTCGCAGACCTACGTGCACTCGCAGAACTACGTGCACTCGCAGGCCACTCGCAGACGTACGTGCCTTTGCAGGCCACTCGCAGACCTACGTGCACTCGCAGACCTACGTGCACTCGCAGGCCACTCGCAGACCTACGTGCACTCGCAGACCTACGTGCCTGGACATCATATGATGCCCAGTCAGGCTAATGCCACCACTTTCTGGCTGTGATTCTGCTATATGGTGGGCGGGAAGTGGTTAAATATCGAAATATGTTGTTCAGAATTGAGAATTTCGTTGACATGTGATTGTGAATAAACAAATTGTATCTGATGACAATAAATGCTGCAAGTATTATTTGTAACAACTGGACTTTTAAAGTAAAGAAAATGGAAATTGAAGCACCACACCACTACAAAGGGGTCCAGATCTTAGCAGCATGAATTTTACCTATAGGCTTACCTATAGATAAAAGTCATGCATGGAAGTTAACTTCCACTTTATTACTTTAACCACTTGCCGACTGCTGCACACTGATATACATCGGCACAATGGCAGTGGTGGGCAAATGGGCGTACCTGTACCTCCTCTTTAATTGGTGGGACGCGTGTCGCGTACAGCGTGACCGTGCCCGTGGGACCGGCGGACTTGATGTCTGCCGGTCTCCCGGCGATCGTGTCACGGAGCCGCAGAACTGGGAAGTGTAAACAAGGCATTTCCCCGTTCTGCCTTGTGACATGACAGAGATCACTGCTTCCTGTCATCAGGAGCAGTGATCGCTGTCATGTGAGTTGAAGCCCACCCCGCCACAGTTAGAATCACTCCCTAGGACACACTTAACCCCTTCATCGCCCCCTAGTGTTTACCCCCTTCCCTTCCAGTGTCATTTACACAGAAATCAGTGCATTTTTATAGCACTGATCGCTATATAAATCACAGTGGTCCCAAAATAGTGTCAAAAGTGTCCTATGTGTCTGCCATAATGTCGCAGTCATGATAAAAATCGCATATAACTGCGATTGCTAATAAAAAAAATGTAATAATAAAAATGCCATAAAACTATCCCCTATTTTGTAGACGCTATAACTTTTGCGCAAACCAATCAATATACGCTTATTGCGTTTTTTATTTTTTATTTTTTTACCAAAAATATGTAGAAGAATATATATCGGCCTAAACTGAGGAAAAAAATTGTTTTTTAAAAAAATTGGGATATTTATTATAGCAAAATAAAAAAATATATTGTGTGTTTTTTTCAAAATTGTCGCTCTTCTTTTGTTTATAGCGCAAAAAATAAAAAACGCAGAGGTGGTCAATACCACCAAATGAAAGCTCTATTTGTGGGAAAAAAGGACGTCAATTTTGCTTGGGTACAAAATTTCACGACCGCGTAATTGTCCGTTAAAGCGACGCAGTGCCGAATCACAAAAAGTGCTCTGGTCAGGAAGGGGGTAAAATCTTCCGGGGCTGAAGCGGTTAAGATAGCAATACCAGTGAGAAAACCCTACAGGTTCAGAGCTATTTTTCCACTTTCCCCAACTTTTAATTGTAAAGAATCACATTCACAAAACTGTTAGTTGTTTGTAGTGTGCGAATAACATGTACGACTCAATAAGAGGTATTTTGGAAAAAAAGTACAAAATATACGTGCAAAATATACAATAAAAAGAAAAAAGGATACACAGTGCCAAGGTCAGTTCTGCAAACATATTAATATATTATATGTAATAATGTAGCAAACTAACCTTTCCTGGTCCTGATTCTGTGTCCTTGTAGTCACTGGTGGTTTCTTGACTGATGGACACGTTGAAGAAGTACGTTCCTCATCAAAAATAATTGACTTTCTTTATTGCAAATAAGATCACCTTAAAAAACTATACGAAAAAAAAACAAACATCTGCCAGAGACTGTTGTTTTATATTAACATCATTATTTTTCGGAGATTCAGACTATTTGGCTACTGCCATACTGAAAACCAAGAGAAGAGAGGGCAATAATTACCTCTTTATCTCAATGTGTAGTCCGTCAGTACTTAGTCATAATACAAACAATTGCTACATTGTATTCATTATCTTTGCAGGACCCATCACAGGAACACACAAGCATAGCTTTGCATAATTACAGTACAAACTTAATTAACAATTCTGGAAGAATAAAGAAAATACAATTTAAATAAGAATAAAATACAATCATTATTATACTAAATAAAAAAGAGAAAATAAGAAAGCTAGAATCTATATAGAAATATTTATTATTGGCAGTCATATACAGTATTGCTGACCGTTTACACAGCACTTTACATATTGTCTTCAAAGACACAATCCAGGGTCCCTATCTCACCATTTTGTGGTATAGGAGCGCTGAAGGGTGATCTTTTGTAATGTAATGTGGACCTGGAGGCTGCTCACCAACAACTCTGGTGTCCTGCAGGACCTTTAGAGGAGTTAGCTAAAGAATTGAAAAGATGGGACCCCCAAGTTAATGTGTACAGTCTATAAAAGATTTTATTCTGCAATAATCCAACAATTTCTGGGGGCTATATCTGTCCAAGTCCCTGCTTTATCTGTATATGCCTACCTGGATTCCAAGTTTAGGACAGTATTCCTCACCCTATGGTTGTTGTTCTACAAGACCTGAAGAAGGGGGAGTGATGAGTCCCTAAAACGCGTTGGAATTTATTGCAAAATGAAATTATCTATGGATTATAAAAACTAGGGTCGTGCTCTCATCCTATCTTTTACATACTTAACATACTTGGTCCAGTTTAGAAAGAAGCCAATGAACCTATCAGCATGTCTTAGTAATGTGGGCGGAAACCGTGCAATCACAGAGAGAACACACAAGCACCATGCAGATATTGTCCTGATTGGGGTTTGAACAAAAGACCCCGAGTGGTACAAGGCATAAGTGTTAACCAATAAGCCACAATTTTTATTGTTAAATCCAAGGGGTCCGTGGCTTTTCACCTATTGTGGCAGTGGGACCCCGACACTGATTGCACAGCTGTGTGCTGGGCTACAGTATTTAGATGTGACCTGACTATGGCTCAGGGCCCCACCCAACAGACAGGAAGTCTGTGCATGGGAGTCAGGTGGACTCCCATTCCTCTGCAGGAGTCAGAGGCTGCATGGGGCAGCAAGAGCATGTATGTCTGCAGGAGGCAGATGTAGTCTGTGACAGAGCAGCAAGGAGCTGATCAGGAGTAAGCTAAGAGAGAGCTTGACTCTAAAGCCTCGTACACACGATCGGATTTTCTGATGGGAAATGTTTGATGACAGGCTGTTGGCAGAAAATCCGAACGTGTGTATGCTCCATCGGACAATTGTTGTCGGATTTTTCGCGGACAAATGTTGGATAGGAGGTTTTAAAATTTTCCGCAGGCAAATGTCTGTTGTCGGATTTTCTGAGCGTGTGTACACAAGTCCGTTGGACAAAAGTCCAAAGTACAAACACGCACAAACACGCATGCTCGGAAGCAAGGATGAGCCAGAAGCGGTCGGTCTTGTAAACTAGCGTTCAGAATGGAGAATTAATGTTCCGTGACATGGCAAATTTAGAAATCTCGAAATGCAGCGCACATTCTCTTCTTCTTTAATGGGATTTAGAAGAATTGTTTTCCCCCATGGGGCTTTAAAACAGCAATGTACAGAATCAAGAAAGAAGTTCTTAATAGATGTATAAAATGATTTTGTCAAATATCATGGTTTATTGAAGTACGATATATAAAAAAAAATCTGGTACAGTAACACAAATCATATTCCCCAGTGCAGTAACAAACACATATTAGTACACATTGTTACATTACATAATGTTACATAGATAGCGAGCCCCAACGCATTTCGACCTGTATGCGTTCTCTTCAGGGGGACAGTTGGATGTAAAGAATAGTTACATAAATTCAAAATTAGAACATAAATAAATATATATGTTGTTATGCATCACTTTGATTAGACCAAGATAGTATCTTTTTACCGCTCAAGGGTGGAATGAGTGTTCTATGATCCAAGATAAGTAGTGGGGGCCATTGGAAACACCGGAAGGCTCAGGAGGCAGCCCTCAATTCCCCAGGAGAGCCAGCCCCAAGGAGCTTACAAGGAGCCACACTTTACGCGCCCCCGGGAAGGAGGGAGGGAGGGAGGGAAGAGCACACACCTGCAACAGATACCCAAGGATAGCCGTAAATTAGTTTGATGAAATTTGATTGTTAGCTTAATAATATGGTGAGTGTTTCTAAATATATATGTAGAGACTGGCGTTGGATTGGATTATTACTGTGTAAATATATTACGGTATTATTTTTGTCCCATGAATGTAACCAACAAGGTTGAATGATCATATAGTCCAACAATGTGGTGGTATAGTATGTCTTTGTAGTTCATGCTAAATGGGTAAAATAAGTAAAATAGGTAAAAAGGGACAGATGTATGTGTGAAAAAAATGACAATTGCCTTAGTCGAAAAAAGTGCGCTGTGTGCAGGGGGATGATGTGACTCGGATGGTGCATGAGGTGATAAAAAGCATAACATGGTGCTTGCCTAGCGCCGGCAGTGTGAGGAAAAAAGACAACAGTGTAGACTGAAAGGTGGTAAAATCTAGGAAATGGGTAAAGGCTAACCAAAGTGTAAAGGTGTGTGTGTACAGTGATGTGAGGTGCCATGTGGAATGATGTGATTAGTAAAATCAGTCTACACTGTTGTCTTTTTTCCTTAATTGTCGTTTTTTTTCACACATACATCTGTCCCTTTTTACCTATTTTACTTATTTTACCCATTTAGCTTGAACTACAAAGACATACTATACCACCACATTGTTGGACTATATGATCATTCAACCTTGTTGGTTACATTTATGGGACAAAAATAATACCGTAATATATTTACACAGTAATAATCCAATCCAACGCCAGTCTCTACATATATATTTAGAAACACTCACCATATTATTACGCTAACTATCAAACTTCCTCAAACTAATGTACGGCTATCCTTGGGTATCTGTTGCAGGTGTGTGCTCCTCCCTCCCTCCCCGGGGCGCGTAAAGTGTGACTCCTTGTAAGCTCCTTGGGGCTGGCTCTCCTGGGGAATTGAGGGCGGCCTCCTGAGGCCTCCGGTGTTTCCAATGGCCCCTACTACTTATCTTGGATCATAGAACACTCATTCCAACGTTGAGCGGTAAAAACATACTATCTTGTGTAGTGATCGAATATATTAATATATATTGGGTGTATAGATAATTAATAAGTAAGTATTATTATATAATGATGATGATATAAGTACTCTTCCGCAGCAACCCAATTCTTCCAGAGAGATGCACTTTATTGACTTCCAACACAGAACAAAGTCCAAAGTCCACAGATGACAAAGAAATCCGACAGAGGAAATATAATTCAGAAACCCATCTCCTAGGCCTGTGCGTTCCCAGCCATGCACAGACAAGCCCCACTTACAAACCTATAGACTGAATGCCGTGTTATATTCACCAGGCATTGAATGGCTGAGCAATTTGATTGGCCTTTCAATTCAGGACTTTAGTCTTTCAAACAGACAACAACCCCCAGCCGTGAACAGCTGTAGTCATAAACTGCCCCAATTTGCACTCCCGCATATCAACATCAACAAGTCCTCTTTAGATATATGTAATTAGATTAGATTAACATACCACCTGAATACCCTTTGAAATGTTCAAATAGACTTGCATATGATTAACACATCAAAGAGTCTTCAGCTTGTTCCCTTGCTATGTTAAAATTCAGTTGGACAAATCAACCATTCGGTCAACATTGACTGCATGTGTACATACACACAACAATGTCCCACATAAATCGGTGAACATATTACAACATCTTGGTCTAATCAAAGTGATGCATAACAACATATATATTTATTTATTTTCTAATTTTGAATTTATGTAACTATTCTTTAGATCCAACTGTCCCCCTGAAGAGAACGCATACAGGTCGAAACGCGTCGGGGCTCGCTATCTATGTAACATTATGTAATGTAACAATGTGTACTAATATGTGTTTGTTACTGCACTGGGGAATATGATTTGTGTTACTGTACCAGATTTTTTCTATATACCGTACTTCAATAAACCATGATATTTGACAAAATCATTTTATACATCTATTAAGAACTTCTTTCTTGATTCTGTACATTGTTGTTTTAAAGCCCCATGGGGGAAAACAATTCTTCTATAACCTAATTTCGGGGTGTGCAGCTCTTTCCATCTCTTCTATATGTGTCTGCCCTTTATCATAATTCTTTAAAGGGATAATAATGAAGCCGCTTTGCTGGTGATACTGATGGAGTTATTGCAAACTAATTTTCAAAGGCTTTTTTTTATAGTGATATCAAGATTAATAATGTTATTTTTTATTTTTTTTTTTTTTGGGCACAACACCATTATCCCGTAGTTTTTAAGATCGAAAAATACAACTATGTTGGTGTCCCTTATCAATTTTACATTGTATTTTTTTTTATTTGTAACTGCCTACTCCCAAACTGTCATTTGAAGTAAAACACATAGCCAAGTATTATTCTCCCCATTTTTTTTATTGTGCATTAAAAAAAGAAAACAAATACAATTAGACATGCTATCTGCCAAAATAACTTAACCAAAAATGCATTCTATGCATCCAAAAATATAGAAAATATAACAAATCAAATCATTATTTAACCAAAAAAATAATGTCAAAGGAATAACCTCAAGCACAAGATGAAAAGCGTAAAATGAAAAGTGCGAATCGACACGCACCAAACATGAAATTAGCAGAAGGAACCCAAAGGGTGGCGCTCCCTCTCCGGAGAGGATGAGTATGACACATGCTTTTGGCAGTGCTCAAGGGGAGCCGCAAGTTGTGTCAGTTACCTCTGAGGTGGAGGTCTCCTTAAGTATCTCGGCCTCTCGAGTCTTGGCAAATGAGCCCCTCCACGTCGCTAGTAAGGGAAGATTACCTAAAGTTCTGTGTTTAGATGTGGCATGTCTAGAAATAACTGAGATGTTGGAATTGGTGAAAAATGTTTCACTGTACACCTGCATGTATCCACCACAGATGGGTGGCCTGGTACTGCGTAGTACCAATCAGTGGAGACAGGTGGTAAAGGTGATGTTAAGCAATGTTGATAAAAATTGGTTACTGCAATGTTGGTTACTTTTGTGGAAAGTGGTCTCATAGTTCCCTGCGTGAGTGCTTCCAGTGGCAGTTGTGTGCGGAAGGCGCTCAAGGGAACTGCTAGAGGAATCAAAAAGATAGACATGGTGGAAGTCTCTCCGTATGATGGTGTGATGAGGTGCATTCCTGCTGGTGCGGTCTGAGGTGCAGTTGAGCAGTGGTTGGTACATGGCTTGTGTACTCTCTCACCCGCTAGACCTCATGTATCGGAAGGGCCCGAAATATAAGTGACAGTAGTGGGAATTCTGTCCATCACCCCCAAAGAGGTGCAGATTGAGGTACCCGGAGACACTCTGATAGGAAATAACAGTGTTGGTAACTGTAACAAGAAAGTGTGTAAACCTATGTTGAATGTTGTCTCATAGTGTGCTGGGTTGCTTCCTACTGATGTGTATAAGAAGCACTCTAGACTAGAGCACTGTCAGACAGCTCAGAGATATTGGTTGAGATACCAATGGACAAAGAAATGATTAAAGAGATTGGTGTGGAAAAATGTGGCGATGTGAAACTGTGGGAAGGTCCCATAGGGAGTAACTGCTTGCCTGTAGGTGGTCCCTCCACAGACACTGTCTTAGCAAACAAGGGGACAAGAGGGCCTGATGACAATGATAATATTGAGTTAAATAATCCATTATGGAACAATACTATTGAGGTTAAACAGAAGGATGTGGTGTTAATTTCATATAGTTTGGTTGCCAAGGGTAACCACACAAGGGTTAGTGAACCTGAGAAATAAGGATGAGCTCAGGCGCGTTCGCAAGCCACATGTGCAGAGCCCACCAGGAAGTCGACACTGCACAGCGCTAATCACAAGCAGTGGGACGTTGTTGTAGTGATCTAAATAATATTGTGGTGATATGATGTAGAGTGGGTATGATAATTAATTAGTGGTTATTATAATGATGATGTAAGTACTCTTCCGCAGCAACCCAATTCTTCCAGAGAGATGCACTTTATTGACTTCCAACACAGAACAAAGTCCAAAGTCCACAGATGACAAAAAAATCCGACAGAGTAGATATAATTCAGAGCCCCATGTTCCTAGGTCTGTGTGTTCCCAGCCATACACAGACAAGCCTAACTTAAAACTAAAAGCCAGCTTGAATGTCCTCTATGAAATACTAGTCCACTAGGAGGGAGTTTCTGCTAGGCCAACCCAAAACACTCCTTGATCCCATTGTTACCCCCTCAAGTCTAATTACCATCAATAAATACTTCTTCTATGGTCCTTTAAACAATGTACCCTTTGAAATGTTCAATTAGGTTAACAGCCCATACCTCATACCCCTAGGTAGACTTGCATAAGACTAACACATCAAAGGGTCTTCAGCTGTTATCTTAAAATTGAGTTGGCTTGGACAAATCAACCATTGTCAACTCAATTCTGGCCTGGTTAATATTGACTGTATGTGTGTACATATAATAATGTCCCACATAAATCGGTGAACATATTACAACAGTTGTCCCGATGCGCGGCTGCAGAGATTGGGAAATGTGTCACTGCTTGTGATTTGCGCTGTGCAGTGCCAACTTCCTGCTCGTACGGCTTGCGAACACACCTGAGCTCATCCTTACTAAGAAACAGATGATGTTGGTTAGTGTTGAGTCAGGTAGTGAGAGAAGTCAGTCCCTGACAGGTGTCATGGAAGTGGGTCCCCAACAGTCCCGGGAGAGTAGGTCTAGGGGAGGTAAAAAGAAATGGAGGATCCCGAGGCCAGAAGGTAGAAGGGATAGTAGAGAGTAGGAAGCATACGGTTCAGGAAGAAGTCCCCTTCCCAGGCCCCCGTCCCGCCTCGATCCAGTGCCCCCCACCGCTTACCAGAGCCGTCGGCAGCGGCGGAGGCGATCGCCTCTGTCCCCTGGGCTGACATGGAGACGAGTAAGGGGAAGATGGCCCCCACCCATCTCCATGACACTGCAGGGCAGAAGCGACGTCAAAACGTCACTTCTGCCCATAGCTCTTAAAGGGCCAATTTATTTTGTTTATTTTTTTAAATGACAATTTTTTTTTAAATTGCATTTTAGTGTAAATATGAGATCTGAGGTCTTTTTGACCCCACATCTCATATTTAAGAGGTCCTGTCATGCTTTTTTTTCTATTACAATGGATGTTTACATTCCTTGTAATAGGCATAAAAGTGACACATTTAAAAAAAAAAAAAAAAAACAGTGTAAAAATAAAAAGTAAAAGGTAAAATAAATACGAAAAAAAAAAAACGCCAAGCTCATGTGCAGAAGCGAACGCATACGTGAGTAGTACCCACATATGAAAACGATGTTCAAACCACGCATGTGAGGTTTCACCGTGATCGGTAGAGCGAGAGCAATAATTCTAGCCCTAGACCTCCTCTGTAACGCAAAACATGCAACCTGTAGAATTTTTTAAATGTCATCTATGGAGATTTTTAAGGGTAAAAGTTTGTCACCATTTCACGAGCGGGCGTAATTTTGAAGTGTGACATGTTGGGTATCAATTTACTCGGCGTAACATTATCTTTCACAATATAAAAAAAAATTGGGCTAACTTCACTGTTGTCTTATTTTTTTTTTAATTCAAAAAAGTGTATTTTTAAAAAAAAAAAAGTGCGCTTGTAAGACCGCTGCACAAATATGGTGTGACAGAAAGTATTGCAACAACCGCCATTTTATTCTCTAGGATGTTAGAAAAAAAATGTATAATGTTTGGGGGTTCTAAGTAATTTTCTAGCAAAAAAGAACTGTTTTTAACTTGTAAACACCACATCTAAAAAAGAGGCCCGGTCTTAAAGTGGCTAAATAAAAGTGGGCTACCGTGCCCTTTAAAAATACAGCACTCATTGAAAACGCACCTTCCGCTTGAGTCTGATCCCCCCAATCTTACAATATATTTATACTCGCGCTAGAAGTGAATAAAAATTAGTGATACTAACGATTGCAGCTGCTGTACACAAAGTGCTATACACTTGAATGGATAAAACATATATAAATAATTACAGCACTCACAATGTTGCAAAACAATCAAATTGATGTGTGAACAAATAAATAACAAACATCTATATACATGGTGACAAATGTGCTCCAATCGATAAAGTGGAGTTGTGCTCCAAATTTCGAGGTGCGCCACCCCCCCCTCATGTGTCCCCACTCACCGAAAGCAATGGACCCTTAGCTTTTCAGTCTAGGGGTCGTTCAGGATAGAATGCTGGCCAGGAATGGCAATTTACACCAGGATCCAATGAAGATCTCCCCCAATAGTGATGGCCATATTTGGCCACTGTGTGTTACAGAAACCACGTGACCTTGATCGTGACATCACCCGCGTCCTACACGCTGATCTCAGTGGATACATACTGTTATTATATGCCATCCATCCTTAGCACTGGGGTACAGTGCGTGATTTGTAAGTGCATTTAATAAAATGTTCTGAATATTCAGAGAGCACTAGATATTATTGCTTTTATTCCATGTACCGGTCCTGGAGTTGATGTTGTATACCATGTGAAATAGCCAACAACCGGCATCCTATCCGATACCAGTGTGGGAGTTTGCTGACTCACCACCCTTAAAGGGAACTGTTGTTTTGACCTGACTGATTTACTCAGAGGTCCATCACGTGAGGTGAGCGGCCATTTCTCTGGATGGTGGAGGTTGTCACATAAGTCACCTTATATGATTGACATATCACTTATCCCACTGGATAGTCGCTGGTGTTTTTTCGATCAACTTATGAATATCTTATGAAGAAGAATATGGACTGCTTTTGTGTTATTTTTTATTGATTAGTTTTCATCTACTTAGTTTTGTTTTATCTGTTTTGCGCTGTACTGCCTTTTGTATTATCTTAAAGCGGGAGTCCGGCGACCAATATTTTTTTTTTTTAGGTCATTGAGACACTTTGCTAACCCCAAAATAATACTCACAGTTTGGGTGTAATATTTCCTCCTCTGTCTGTTTTCGTACTGAAGAATAACTTAAAAAAATGTGATGCTGGCTGTTTCCATCTTGCTTCTGGACATGTAAAGCCCACAAGCATTGATTTCCTGGATACGGTGAATGCTGTTTATTCACAGCTTGTTCACGCGCATGATCATTGTTTCCGCACTGAAACTTGGGAAGCCTGACACTAAGCTCCCAGGAGACAGTGCGGCGCCATGGAAAGGCAATAAACACGCCTACTCCCATGGGAGGAGAGACAGGAAGTGCCACAATAAAGTACAATATAAAGGTAATTACAGCGATAAAAATTTTTTTCGTGCGGCATTTGAACATCTATGCAATTAACTGAAGGGGGTAAGATTAAGTTAAAAATTTGAGTGGAACTCCACTTTAATACACCACGACGTTTTCCCATGGAGATATCCCTGAGGTGGTTTTAGCGGCAAGATTTTTTGTATGCGGAAATACAGGATTTATATAGCGCCAACAGTTTACGAAGCGCTTTACAATATAAAAGGGAGACAATACAGTTATAATACAATAAAATACAAGAGGATTAAGAGGGGCCCTACTCAGAAGAGCTTACAATCTAATAGTGTGGGGCAGGTGGTAAAAAAGGTTGTAACTGTGAGGAATGAGCTGATGGAAGTGGTAGAAGATTAGTTGGAGGCGTGATAGGCTTCCCTGAAGAGATGAGTTTTCAGGGATCGCCTGAAGGTAGCAAGAGTATGGGATAGCCAGACAGGTTGAGGTAGCGAGTTCCAGAGGATGGGAGAGGCTCTGGAGAGTCAGTACCCTGGTCTCTGGTAGTTTCCGGTGTAAAGATCCTCTGGCTGTAGCTCTGGTGATTGGTTTTCCTTGCAGTGCAAAGACATCTCTATAGGACCTGCTGCATGGAAAAAAAAAAACAACTCAATGCAAAAGAAAAGCAGGTCAAACGAAGCTTTAGAATGGTCATCCACCTTAATCATTATGACCAATTACCAGTTGTGCATTAATACTATAGAAAAGCTTTAATGCATGCTTTATTTTCAATGGCAACCTAACATATGGTTACAGAGCCAGCAAAGCACTCTCACTGCAGTGCATGATAATCTACATTCCTTGTGCTGTGTTTTGTTGAATAAATGTACATGTCCAATTTTTCATGAATTGTGCTGTCAACCCATTTAAAATGAATGGGCTTCCCTAATGCAGAGTGCCTTTGATGTGCAGTACAAACATGTCAAGCACAGGAAATCCATACTGGTCTACATAATCCTTTAATCAGTTGCAGTCTCCTTATTACTTGCTTTAAAGCATGTTTCTGAAACAACATTGAAGTAATCATGAGAATTACTCCCTATAAACCTATATCCTTGCACCAACTTAAAGTGATTGTAAATGATCACCTTGTAAGACAACCTATTCAGTTTAAAATTGAAATGAAAGGCAAACATTTCTGTATAGATATAAAAAGAAAAAAAACATTATAAACACGTTTTTTTTTTATTATGTGATCACATTCCCTCTGTTGTCTTTGTTCTTAGCGGCATAAGAACTGGGGGGAGGAGAAGCAACAGTACACTGATCTTTCCAGTGAAAGGCTGTGGGGGGGGGGGAGTGTCAGGACAGGTCTGATCATTGGAGGAGAGCAGGCTGAGTTCCCAGCATAGCTAGAGAACTGACCATGCTGTGTTCTCCTGCCTAGCGTGGTCAGTTGTTAACAGAAAAGCAGAGGGACTGGCAGGAACACCAGGGATTTCACACAAAGGAAGCAATACAAAGAGAACAGGATACCTTTTCATACAAGTACATGGTACAGCAGGCACTTATCAGGAATTTGAAATGCTGGGGTAACAAAAGCCTATCAAAGTCCATGTTTCAAAATAAAATAAAAGATAATTAAAAAATTTAATATAAAAGTTAATATATATTAAAAATACATTGCATGCTTTTCAAAGCCGCACATCAGTGCGATTTACACTGCCAATTGCGACTTAATTTAACAGAAGTCTATGCAAGTCATGAAATCGGTAAAAAGTAGTGCCGGAACCTTTCATAATTGCTGTGTAATGACTGTTCCATCCCCTGCAATGGGGTGTCAAATCGCATGACAAGTCACACTGGTGTGAGCGGGGACTTAGAATTGCGAGGGAGTTGGAAAACCCATTACAGCTGGTGTGCCTTGATTTTCTTTTTTGATGTGCCCTCATTTCTAAAACAAAAAAAAGCATTTAGCACATATCACAAATACATAAGGCTTAAAGCGTTTGTTAACCTAAAAAAAACAAAAAACTGGATCCTGTTCCTTTAAAGCATGTTATACAGCACAGTGCTTGTGCTGTGTCATTTGGCCCCTGGTATCAGCTGAAATACCTGGCTGATCCTGCCTGGTTCTGCCCTCCCACCTTTAAACTGACCACGGTATATCACAGCTGCTAAGCCCGAACACCGTGGTCAGTTTACTTGCCTCCATCATCCACAGCTCTCCTGTGTCCTCTCTCCCCCATCCTCTCCCCCCTCCCTGCCTGTCAGCTCTGTCCATGCCACAATCTTCCCCTCCTGCGGCTCTCATAATAAAACAAACTTGCAATAATCCCCTCTGCTATATTAACCACTTGCCGACCAGCTCACGTACATTTACTGCAGCAGTTTGGCAGTGCTGCACGAATCGCCGTACCTGCAGCACTCTCGCGCACGCTGTGGGGGTGTGCCCACGGGTCGGGTGGACTCGATGTCCGCCGGCGATCTGTGATCGCTTAGTACAGAGGCAAAATGGGGATCTGCCAGTGTAAATAAGCGGGTCCCCATTCTGACAGGGGACATGTCAGAGATCTACTCTTCCCAGTGATAGGAAAAAGTAATTTCTGTCATGTCCCAGTGAGCCCATCCCTCCTACAGTTAGAACACACCTAGGGAACACACTTAACCCCTTGATCACCCCTCTAGTGTTAAGCCCTTCCCTGCCAGTGTCATTTTTACATTGATCAGTGCATTTTTATAGCCGGCCATTTGAGCGCTGATCGGTGCTATGAAATCATGTAAACAGCGGCGGTTTTTAAAAAAACACAAATGCACTGGGGGCATTATTATAAATAAGCAGAGGGGATTGTTGCAAAGAAAGTTGCTGAAAAAATGAAAGGGTGAAGCCTACACGCTCCCTATCCCCTCCCCCAGTCCTCACTGTACTTACCTCCATGAGTGATGAACTGTCAGTACCCACACGACTGGTACAGCAGCCCAGGGAATTGAACTCTCCAGCTTTCTGCAGGGCTTCCAGGATGGATTAGAATGACTCTCCGGGGGTCATTAATATAGCACCGCACGCTAATTAGTCAATTAGCACTAATTAGCATGCAAATTTTCGCAATCGTGTTAATGAGCGCTAATACAGAATTTCACTATAGCGCTGGTGAAAAAATACTCCCAAAATTGAATTTACTATAGTTCCCAGTAAACAGATAGTGCCCAAATCTTTACTCTGCTAGAACCTGGAGTAGTGCACATGGAAATAATGTTTAGAGCATGAAATGATTGCCTAAATGGTACTGAAATATGCAGTATATTGTTTAAAGATAATCTGCTTTTAAACTGCTTGAAAACGTGATTTCTACACTGAAATATCTTTAAAAGTCTGAGAAGAGATAAATTCCCCATCTCTGCACAACTAGATGCCAACTGAGCATGCTCAGACATGCAAACAACTCTCATTTTAACTCTCATGCCTTTTTTACAGGGCGCTATAGTAAATACCAAAATTAGCGCTGGGCTAAAATGAGTTTTTGAGAGTGAAAATTTGCGCTATATAGTCCAATGCAAGTTTCAGCCATCGATTATAATGGTACAATTGTAACTTCCCCATATAAATACTTTTAATGTTGAGATGAAATGTATCTTTCTCTGAAATAAGTTGTCTTTGCAACAATGTTGCTTCTTCTTCATCTATTTTGTTTTTAAAAATGCTAGAATGTGTAATGTTTTCTTTTACCATGTTTTTTATTGAAGATTTTCCAAAACAAAAGAAATTACCAGGAAAGTTGCATTTCATCTGTTTCATATGGCCCTGTTCAATTCGTTTGTCTGTTATCAAAAATCACCCGAAAACCATGCTACCATGTATCAGACGGAGGCCCTCCGACAGCTGTCTGATAAGGATATATATTCCGAGCTTAAAAGTGATCCCACTAATGATTATAAATGTATTTTGGGCAGTTTGCTCTTGAAAGGGGTTAGTCTGGGCATTTTGACACAGAAGGAGGGTGAGAACATGGTTCCTTCAGTACCTATTATGTCAGTGTTTCACATCTCCCAAAGACACACAAAGGTTTGGACCCACTTAAGGGATGCCCATAGTTGCTGGGATAGGCTCCCTTAATGAACATCTAGGTTTATGGGTGTCAGCTACAGTCCTTGGTGAGGAGCCTCCCTGCTTATCTCAGAGACACCAAACAGTTGTTGCAAGGTTGTGGAGATTTGGTATGGGAGGATGGAGACACTTGGGTAACGTGTGACATGATCAGTCTCTATTCCTCAATACCCCATCATTTGGGTTTGCGTGCTGTGGAATTCTCTCTAGATCGTTTCAGCAATTATTCAGTGACTCACAAGGAATACATTTTGGAATGTAATCCTGTGGGTATAATTGAGAAATCGGCGCCACTACTCAAAATACTGCCACTGCGCCTCTGGATAGATAAAAAATATATGGAAGCTGCCACTTAAAAGGATCAAATATAAAAGCTGAATTTTAACTACTGGTCAATCTGGGATGATGACACAAAGTCAAAATAGTGGCGCTAAATGTTTGTGCACAAAGAGTATTAAATCTCATAAAGTGATATATGATTCAAAATTTACAAATGAAAGTATAACTGACATGAACTATAATAAATGCTAGAGCATTAAATTGACAAATAGCACTAAACACCCTGTGACAAGTGAAGTGATATAATGTGACTAGTGAAGCCAAAAAAGACCAAAACATTTTTTTACACAAAATATAGAAAAATAAAGTCAATAAAATATTGAAGAGGATCTATAGATGATGTGAAGATCTCTTAATCCATTCACCACACCAATGTGTCTGTGATTCCACTCCCCTAAAGAAACGCACTCACCGAATTCCAATGCCTACATTCTCATGTTAGGCTAAAACGCATTTAAACCACATGGATAGGGTTTTAGAGCAAGCATCCAAACTCCAGCCGTGCGTCACATATAATCTCAGATTCTGACTGAGTCTCTGGTCTGTCTCTGGATGTGCTGTCCTGGCTCCTTTGCTATGCTGTGTACTTCTGTGGGTTTGACAGTCTGCCTGTTTTTTGTCTTAGACTCTAACTGCATCTGCTGTCTGCCTTTGGAAGTGCTGTCAAACAGTTGTTGCAATGTTGTGGAGATTTGGTATGGGAGGATGGAGACACTTGGGTAACGTGTGACGTGATCAGTCTCTATTCCTCAATACCCCATCATTTGGGTTTGCATGCTGTGTAATTCTGTCTTGATCGTTTCAGCAATTATTCAGTGACTCACAAGGAATACATTTTGGAATGTTTACACTTTTTGTTGACTCATAACTTTTTTTCCTTTCAATGGGGGTTTCTATCTTCAGAGGTGCGGGGCAGCTATGGGAGCTCGTTTTTCACCATCTCTCGCCAACCTGTACATGGGTTGGTGGGAGAGGCACCACATTTTTGGGGATGGAAACCCCTTATGATCAAGGATAAAGTTTTACTGGTGATTCATAGATGATCTGCTGTTCGTTTGCTCAGGTACTTTTTTGGATTTTCTTAATGACAATCATCTGAACCTACAGTTTACTGGGCAGATGAAAAAATGGGTCACAAAAGTGCAGAACGAACTGCACTCCTCCCCAGGAGAAGTACAACCAAGCGGTATGCCGTTCCTTCAGAGCGCATGCATCGGTGACATCACTGGCTGCTTTCCATGTGAATATCTCCTAAACACCACATGTTTAGGAGATTTTCACTGTATCTCACTGTATCTCATAAAAGTGAGTACACCCCTCACATTTTTGTAAATACTGTATTTTATTCTTTATTCTTTTCATGTGACAACACCGAAGAAATGACACCTTTCTACAATGTAAAGTAGTGAGTGGACAGCTTGTATAACAGTGTAAAATTGCTGTCCTCTCAAAATAACTCAACACACAGCCATTAATGTCTAAACCGCTGGCAACAAAAGTGAGTACACCCCTAAGTGAAAATGTCCAAATTGGGCCCAATTAGCCATTTTCCCTCCCCGGTGTCATGTGACTTGTTAGTGTTACAAGGTCTCAGGTGTGAATGGGCAGCAGGTGTGTTAAATTTGGTGTTATCGCTCTCACTCTCTCATACTGGTCACTGGAAGTTCAACATGGCACCTCATGGCAAAGAACTCTCTGAGGATCTGAAAAAAAGAATTGTCGCCCTACATAAAGATGGCCTAGGCTATAAGAAGTTTGCCAAGACCCTCAAACTGAGCTGCAGCATGGTGGCCAAGACCTTACAGTGGTTTAAGAGGACAGGTTCCACTCAGAACAGGCCTCGTCATGGTTGACCAAAGAGGTTAAGTGCACATGCTAAGCATCATATCAAAAGGTTGTCTTTGGGAAATAGACGTATGAGTGCTGCCAGCATTGCTGCAGAGGTTGAAGGGGTGGGGGGATCAGACTGTCAGTGCTCAGACCCTACGCCGCACACTGCATCAAATTGGTCTGCATGGCTGTTGTCCCAGAAGGAAGCCTCTTATAAAGATGATGCACAAGAAACAGTTTGCCGAAGACAAGCAGACTAAGGATATGGAACATGTCCTGTGGTCTGATGAGACCAAGATAAACTTATTTGGTTCAGATGGTGTCAAGCGTGTGGGGCGGCAACCAGGTGAGGAGTACAAAGACAAGTGTGTCTTGCCTACACTCAAGCATGGTGGTGGGAGTGTCATGGTCTGGGGCTGCATGAGTGCTGCCAGCACTGGGGAGCTACAGTTCAAGGAGAGAACCATGAATGCCAACAAGTACTGTGACATACTGAAGCAGAGCATGATCCCCTCCCTTCAGAGACTGGCCCACAGGGCAGTATTCCAACATGATAATGACCCCAAACGCACCTCCTAAATTACCACTGCCTTGCTAAAGAAGCTGAGGGTAAAGGTGATGGACTGGCCAAGCATATCTCCAGACCTAAACCCTATTGAACATCTGTGGGGCATCCTCAGACGGAAGGTGGAGGAGCGCAAGGTCTCTAACATCCACTAACTCTGTGATGTCGTCATGGAGGAGTGGAAGAGGACTCCAGTGGCAACCTGTGAAGCTCTGGTGAACTCCATGCCCAAGAGGGTTAAGGCAGTGCTGGAAAATAATGGTGGCCACACAAAATATTGACACTTTGGGTCCAATTTGGACATTTTCACTTAGGGGTGTACTCACTTTTGTTGCCAGTAGTTTAGACATTAATGGCTGTGTGTTGAGTTATTTTGAGGGGAAATCAAATTTACACTGTTATATAAGCTCTACACCTACTACCATACATTGTAGCAAAGTGTAATTTCTTCAGTGATATAATAAAATATTTACAAAAATGTGAGGGGTGTACTCACTTTTGTGAGATACCGTATATATATAGTGGGGACGGAAAGTATTCAAATGATTGAATTATTAAATTTTTCACTCTTTGTTATATTGCAGTCATTTGCTAAAATCATTTTAGTTCATTTTTCCTCATTAATGTACACACAGCACCCCATATTGACAGAAAAACACAGAATTGTTGACATTTTTGCAGATTTATTAAAAAAGAAAAACTGAAATATCACAGGGTCCTAAGTATTCAGACCCTTTGCTGTGACAATCATTTATTTAACTCAGGTGCTGTCCATTTCTTCTGATCATCATTGAGATGGTTCTACACCTTCATTTGAGTCCAGCTGTGTTTGATTATACTGATTGGACTTGATTAGGAAAACCACACACTTGTCTATATAAGACCTTACAGCTCACAGTGCATGTCAGAGCAAATGAGAATCATGAGGTCAAAGGAACTGCCTGAAGAGCTCAGAGACAGAATTGTGGCAAGGCACAGATCTGGCCAAGGTTACAAAAAATTTTCTGCTGCACTTAAGGTTCCTAAGAGCACAGTGGCCTCCATAATCCTTAAATGGAAGACGTTTGGGATGACCAGAACCCTTCCTAGAGCTGACCAGTCGGGGCTTTAAGGCAGAGTGGCCTGACGGAAGCCTCTCCTCAGTGCAAGACACATGAAAGCACCCATGGAGTTTGCTAAAAAACACCTGAAGGACTCCAAGATGGTGAGAAAAAAGTTTCTCTGGTCTGATGAGACCAAGATAGAACTTTTTGGCCTTAATTCTAAGCGGTATGTGTGGAGAAAACCCAGGCACTGCTCATCACCTGTCCAATACAATCCCAACAGTGAAGCATGGTGGTGGCAGCATCATGCTGTGAGGGTGTTTTTCAGCTGCAGGGACAGGACGACTGGTTGCAATCGAGGGAAAGATGAATGCGGCCAAGTACAGGGATATCCTGGACGAAAACTTTCTCCAGAGTGCCGGAGTGCTCAGGACCTCAGACTGGGCTGAAGGTTTACCTTCCAACAAGACAATGGCCCTAAGCACACAGCTAAAATAATGAAGGAGTGGCTTCACAACAACTCAGTGACTGTTCTTGAATGGCCCAGCCAGAGCCCTGACTTAAACCCAATTGAGCATCTCTGGAGAGACCTAAAAATGTCTGTCCACCAACGTTTACCATCCAACCTGACAGAACTGGAGAGGATCTGCAAGGAGGAATGGCAGAGGATCCCCAAATCCAGGTGTGAAAAACTTGTTGCATCTTTCCCAAAATAACTCATGGCTGTATTAGATCAAAAGGGTGCTTCTACTAAATACTGAGCAAAGGGTCTGAATACTTAGGATCATGTGATAGTTCAGTTTTTTCTTTTTTAATAAATCTGCAAAAATGTCAACAATTCTGTGTTTTTCTGTTGTTTTCTGCAATACTTTCCGTCCCCACTGTATATATATATATATATATATATATATATATATATAAAAGAATATATTTCGCCATAAGCGGACTAATTTGTTGCCATCATCCCATACAATAATATGTGAGAAAGGGTCCCCCAAGGAGGATTGGGATTTTAAGGGCAACTGAGTAATGGTACAAAACCAAGTATTGATTTATAACAAATTGTAATTTATTAAATATTATAAAAAGCCAATATCTGCATAGAAATTGTGATTTGACTATTTAAGAACAACATCAGAATGTACAACAAATACAAAATGATGGAAACTACGTCCGACGCGTTTCAGGAATGCGTCCTTTCCTCAGGGGCGGTTCCTTGTGGAAGACAATGTACAATAAATAATTATAATAAAACATAAATCAACATTGAGAATCATATAAACAGAATGCATGAAGTGAGCATCGTTAAGGGCAGGGGAGTGCAAGAAAATCATGATCCCAACCAGTGTTAATTTTGGCAGCAAATTTCGATTCAGTTTTAATCTTAGTCTTAGTACTAAAATGGCATTTTAGTTGTAGTCCCATTTTAGTCTTCTGCAATTGTTTTAGTCGTATTTAGTCGACTAAATCTCCAGTACATTTTAGTCGACTAAAATGTCCTGCGTTTTAGTCGACTAAAATCTCCAGTACATTTTAGTCGACTAAAACTCATTTTAGTAATCTAAAATCTAATAGGTGTAATTAAATTGTAATGCATTTTTTAACATTTCTCTAAAATTTCCAAACTCATTATATATTGCTGGAGTGAAAAATCTAATATGTTATTTATTATTACATTGAGGTATGAACATGCACTACAGAGCAATGTTAATTTTGAAGTCAAAATTCACTTTAGTTTTAGTCTTAGTATTTTGACTAAAATGGCATTTTAGTTTTAGTCCCATTTTAGTCTTTTGACTAAAATGGCATTTTAGTTTTATTCGTATTTTAGTCATCTCAGTTGTTTTAGTGATCACAACGCCAATATGTTGAGGAAGTGGCTGTTAAGCGGTAGTCAAGCCAGAAAATATGGCTAGGAAAATGAGCGTGTGTGAACAATTAAAGTTGTCAGAGTGCATGATGGACGCCAATGCAGGTGCTAAAGGATAAAGATGACAAATAAGTATAAACACATACTGTGCTGAAATACTATATATAGTCACACAGAAAAACCCCAATGTATGATTTTAAATCTAGTCTTTGCAATCAAAATGAATTTTGGGATATCATCACCATTAATTCATTCTGAATAATCTCACTGTTTGGATTACTGATAATATAGATTTATTTTAATTTCCCCTGAGGTTTTTTTGTACATTACTAGTTTGCAACAAACACAAAGGCCATTATTATTTTTTGTCCTCTTTGTTTGATGTTTGTTTGCAACCTTGGTGCTGACTTTGCATACAGCAACTTAAGGTTGTGTCTTATACGTTTGTTGTATTATATGTGTGGTTGGTGGACTACCAATTGACACACATCATACTTTGGGGTTTTTCTGTGTGACTATATATAGTATTCCAGCACAGTATGTGTTTATACTTATTTGTCATCTTTATCCTTTAGCACCTGCATTGGCGTCCATCATGCACTCTGACAACTTTAATTGTTCACACACGGTCATTTTCTAGCCATATTTTCTGGCTTGACTACCGCTTAACAGCCACTTCCTCAACTTATTGGCGTTGTGATCACTATGCGGTGCTAATCAGGAGTTTTTTATCTCAATGTTTTGGATTCCATCTTCATTTCAAGTCAGGTTGTACCCAGCAGTGAAGCTATTTTCTTCTCTCATCAGTTTATATTTTTATAAATATATATTATTATTTTTTTTAATTTTTTTTTTTGTGAAGGTGGGGTTAATCTTGCATGTGTTGGGATCATGATTTTCTTGCACTCCCCTGCCCTTAACGATGCTCACTTCATGCATTCTGTTTATATGATTCTCAATGTTGATTTATGTTTTTTTATAGATGTACATTGTCTTCCACAAGGAACCGCCCCTGAGGAAAGGTCAAGTTCCTGAAACTGGTCGAGCGTAATTTCCATCTAGGAGACAATACTTATTTGTATTTGTTGTACATTCTGATGTTGTTCTTAAATAGTCAAATCACAATTTCTATGCAGATACTGGCTTTTTATAATATTTAATAAATTACAATTTGTTATAAATCAGTGCTTGGTTTTGTACCATTACTAAGTTGCCCTTAAAAAATGTTTTTATTTTTTTCCAATAATACTATGTGTGATTAATAGTATACTTTTTTTCAATCTCTTTATTAATTTTATATATATCAAACATATATCACAGTGTGAGAAACTATTTTCTCAATCACCATCACATTTTACACATGTTTTACCCCTTCCTCTCTATCCTCTCTCTTCATATCTTTTAATACTTGAAGCCTCCCATTTCTCTGTACCTCTCCCCTTCATCTGCACCGGAGCACTTCTACATGTCTCCTTGTCTGCTTAAACTCTTTCCAAACTTTCCAGTTCTCTTCAAATACTTCCATTCCCTCCTCACTGCTGAACCTTAAGTATTCCATATTATATATTTAATTTATTTTCTTACACCAACTCCCCATCGTGGAGCTTTCTGTCTCCTGCCACTGTCAAGGTATTAAACTTTTGGCTGCGTTCATTAGATGAGGCACCAGTGTTGTCATATATTGTTTAACTGGCATTCTAACTCCATGAAACAAACACCTCCAAGGTTCCTCTGGTATCCCTATACTGGTAATCTCCTTTATTATCTGCAGCACTTCTCTCCAGAATTATTACATTTTTGGACATATCCACCATATGTGGGCCATAGTTCCTACTGCGTTACAACCACGCCAGCATAACTGTGAAACCTCCTTTTTGGCATTTATGTGCCTTTTTAGGTGTTATATACCAGCGTGCTAAACCTTTATAATTCATTTCTATAGTGTTACTATCTATTGCAGTGGTGTGTGCCAACCTCAGTATTTTCCCAAGATCTTGATCTTTCTCTCACTTTCCCAGTTCTTCTTCCCACTTTCCTATGAATGGTGGTATTTTCGGCCCTTTCAATCCCACTAGTACTTTATAGATCCTTGAGATCCCATTTTGTGAATTTGCTGCTATGCATAACCGCTCAAACGGCCATAGGTTCTCCTCTGATCTTATTGGTTGGGGCAATGTTTTGACAAAATCTTTCAGCTGGGAGTACCCCTATTCATCGATTACCATTACATCTTTTTTTGTGTTTTAATTCCTGTAGTGTACATATTTTCCCGTTCTCCATAATATCTTTTAATTGTGCATTATCTTTTTTTATCCACTTCCCAAACAATCTCCCCTTCCCTGGTGGAAAAAAATTTGTTTCTCTTAACGGTGTCAGAGGTGAATTAAATTCCCATTTTTCCTTTCTGTGCATCAAATCCCATATTTCCAATACTTTCTGTGATATATCATGTGTACTCTCACTCAGATCTCTAAATACTGGTGGTATCCAAATCATTTTCCCCAATGCTGCGTTGCTAATTGTGTTTTCCAATTTAACCCATGGTTTTTCTTTTGTTAATTTTACCCATTCTAACACCGTCATAATAATATTGCGTTATAGTAATTTTTGAGATCTGGCACCCCAGTCCCCCTTGTGTTTTATCCTTAATCAGACTTATTCTGGGCTTATTTTTCTGCCAGATAAACCTTAATAATATCATTTTCTGTGTCTTTAAGTATACCTGTGGGAGGGGAATTGGTAGCATTTGCATCATATACATGATCTTTGGTAGAATTACCATTTTAAAGATATTTATTCTTCCTATCCATGAAAAGGTATTTTGTTGCAGTTTTATTTATTTCTATTTTTATTTCATTCAGTAGCGGGATAACATTTGTTTGGTATATTGTCTCAGATGGGGTTATTTTTACTTCTAAATATTTTAATTCAGTTTTTCTCTATATAAATGGAAACTCTTGTTGGAATATCTGCTCGCCCTGTTTCTTCACATTAATTATTTAGAATCTCTGATTTAGAGGGATTCATCTTAAAGTTTGATAAACCTCTGTAGGTTTTTAATGGTTTCATTAGGTTGGGGGGAGTTGTCCTGGGCCTGGTTATATAAAACAGAATGTCATCGGCGTAAGCCGCTAGTTTATGTTCTTCGTCCCCTATCTTAATCCCCCTTATGTCTGAGTTCTGTCTGATCCCTGCCAAAAGCGGTTCCAAACGACAGGACAAACAATAAGGGGGACAGGGGACACCCCTGTCTCGTTCTATTATACACCTCAAAGGGCATAGAAGCTGTCCCATTAACCTTTACCCTAGCTGTAGGATGGTTGTACAATGCTTTGATCCAGTGGGTCATCTTTTGGGCCTACTCCCATTACCTCCATTGTATTCTGCATAAATCCCCAGTCTACCCTATCAAACGCTTTTTCGGCATCTATTAAGAGTAGCAGCCCTGAGGACTTACCTTCTTTAATTTTCTGCAATAATAGTAATGTTCTGACCCCGTTATCTCTCCCTTCCCATCCTGGAATAAATCCGACTAGGTCTGCATGTACCAAATCATTCATTACCCCTTTCATTCTAACACCTTGGCAAATAATTTTGTATCTGCATTCAGCAGTGAGTTAGGTCTGTAGCTTGAACAAAGGGTGACGTATTTTCCTTCCTTTGGGATAACAGTGATGGCGGCCGCTAAATCTTCCCTTCTCATCTTCCAGCTTGTTCCTATCCCATTCGTGTAGGTGCATAATTTGGGGGTTAAAATTGCCTTAAACTTTTTGTAATAATATGTTATCAGCCCATCTGGCCCTGGGCTTTTCCCTGAAGCTGAATTTTTTAGGGTCCTGTTGATCTCTTCTTCTGTTATGGGTTCTTCTAGGACACCTAGTTTATCTTCTGAGATTTTATTTAGACTTAACTCTTTTAAAAAGACTTTTATTTTTTCTATCCTCTCCATTTCACGTTCTGGTGTTTCCCTTTCATGACTAAGCCTATTTTTGAAATTTGGTGTTTACAAGTTAAAATCCGTATTTTTTGCTAGAAAATTACTTAGAACCCCCAAACATTATATATATTTTTTTAGAAGAGAGTCTAAAGAATAAAATGGCGATTGTTGCAATATTTTTTATCACACGGTATTTGTGCAGCGGTGTTTTAAACGCAAATTTTTGGAAAAGTGACACTTTCATGAATTTTAAAAAATCCAAACAGTAAAGTTACCCCAATTTTTTTGTATAATGTGAAAGATGATGTTACGCCGAGTAAATAGATACCAAACATGTCACCCTTTATAATTGCACGCACTCGTGGAATGGCGACGAACTACGGTACCTATGAATTTCCATAGGCGACGCTTTAAAAATTTTTTACGGTTACCAGGTTTGAGCTACAGAGGAGGTCTAGGGCTAGAATTATTGCTCTCGCTCTGACGATCGCGGCGATACCTCACATGTGTGGTTTGAACACCGTTTACATATGCGGGCGCGACTTCCGTATGCGTTTTCTTCGCTGCGCGAGCTCGCGGGGACGGGGGCGCTTTAAAAATTTTTTTTTATTATTTATTTATTTATTTTATTTATTTTTGTATTTTTATAAATTGTGTTTAAAAATTTTTATTTTTTTTTTACTTTTATTGCTGTCACAAGCAATGTAAACATCCCTTGTGACAGTAATATGTGGTGACAGGTACTCTTTATGGAGGGATGGGGGGTCTAAAAGACCCCCCATCCCTCCTTTACACTTCAAAGTATTCAGATCGCCGAAAACGGCGATTCTGAATACTGTGTACTTTTTTAAATTCGGCGCCATTGGCAGCCGAGTAAACGGGAAGTGACGTCATGACGTCGCTTCCGCGTTTACAATTAGAAGGCTGGAACGAAGCCGCTCACAGCTTCGTTCCAGCCCGCCCCCAGCCGCCGGAGATTCCCGAATGGACACCGGGCCTCCCGATCGCACGGGAGGCCCGGTAACAGCGGCGGGAGGCGGCGGGAGGGGGGGGATGTCCCCTCCCGCTCCTCCGGTATAACAGCCGAGCGGCTTTTAGCCGCATCGGTTGCTATATTCGGGTAGCCGATTGCCCGCTGAAAACAACAGTACCGGGATGATGCCTGCAGCTGCGGGCATCATCCCGGTATAACCCCGGAAAGCCGAGGACGCATATGTGCGTTCGGTCGGCGGGAAGGGGTTAACTGAGTACAGTTCGCTGTAGTATTTCTGAAATAACCTTGCTATTTCCGTTGTTGTATATACCATTTCCCCAGTGCTATTTTGTATTTACTCTATATAATTTGCTGTATTTTTTTTTTTTTAATTTTCGCCAAATACTTCCCTGTCTTATTCCCCCATTGCTTCTCTTTCTTTCTATTATGAGCCCTTTCACACTGGGACGGTTTGCAGGCGCTATTGCAAACCGACCCGAAAGTGCCGCTACTTTCATTCCAGTGTGCAAGCCCCGAGGGCTTTCACACTGGAGCGATGCGCTGGCAAGAAGGTAAAAAAAGTCCTGCCAGCAGCATCTTCAGAACGGTGAAGGAGCGGTGTGTATACCGCTCCTTTACCGCTCCTGCCCATTGAAATCAATGGGACAGCGCGGCTATACCGCCGGCAAAGCGCCTCTGCAGAGGCGCTTCGCGGTGGCATTTAACCCTTTCTCGGCCACTACCGGTAAAACGCCGCCAATAATAGCGGCGTTTTACCGCCGACGCCGCCCCTGCCCCAGTGTGAAAGGGCTCTATAGGTTTTTGGGTTTCCTGTTCTATTAATTCTTTTAGTTGGTCCCTTTTTAGAGTGACCGCCTGATATACTTCTTGTTCCCCTTTTTCTTTATGCTGCTGTTCTAACTTGTAAATTTCTTTAGTTAGTTAGTGCTTCCCTTTTTCTTACTCTTTTTTTTTTTTTCTCGCTCCCATTGATATCAAAATTCCTCTTATATAGGCCTTATGGGCTCCCATAGCGTGGCTTCTGATGCTCCAATTCTCTTTTTAACCTGTCCTCCTCTGCATTATCCTGAATTAGTTCTCCGTTTAGTCTCCCTATATTTGCCCTATTTAGGACCCCATCTATCTTCATTTTCATAGTCACTGGAGCATAGTCTGAGAAGGTTGTAACTTCTATATTTGTACTAATCACTGACTCCAGAAACCTAGGCTCGATCATAAAATAATCAATTCTTGAGTACGTCCCGTGCACAGGGGAGTGAAATGTAAAATCTTGTGTTTTAGTATGCTGTATTCTCCATACATTCATCAGCTGATTTTGGTATAGCTTCTTTTTTAACATCTTCCATTGTACATTCCCAGTCTCCTGTGCCTGGGACGTACTATCGATCTTAGGTTCCATATGGTAGTTAAAATCTCCTGCCATGATTACTCCTCCTTTCCTAAACTCCATTCGTTTTTCTGTGACTGCTTTTAGATATTTTATTGGGTTTTAATTGGGGCAATAGATATTTGCCAGTGTGCAGTCTACATCACATAGTCTTCCCCTCGGGAACAAGTAGCGCCCCTCAGAGTTCACTAGTCTTTCCTCTAGGGTAAACCTTACTCCTCTGACAAATCCTATGGCTACTCCCTTTGCCCGTTTAGTTGTAGAATCTCTGTAAAACCATTTTGGGAAATCTTTTAAGTTTAATTTTAAATTTGTTTCATGGGAGAAATGTGTCTCCTGCAGGAAGACTACCTCTGCGGTGAGTCGATTAATTTCTCTTAGTATGCTATGCCTTTTTCTAAGTGTATTTAGCCCACGCACATTGTAAGTCAAAAAATGTAATGATGTCATCTTTGCTTTTTGTATTCCCAACTACCAATCCCATCCTCTTTATTCGGCCTGATCACTAGATCAGGTTGATTATACCTGCTTACCCCCATATTAGACTTGTTGGGAGTTCAATGAGCAAAGAGGAGTCATCAGGTCCAGGGCAGATCTTAGTTTCCTTTGAGAGGTTCCCCTTCTATTCGTTATGTTGGAATACTGCCCTGCGGCCCAGTTTCCGAAGGGAAGGGATCGTGCTCTGCTTCAGTATGTCACAGTACATGTTGACATTCATGGTTCCCTCAATGAACTGTAACTCCCCAGTGCTGGCAGCACTCATGCAGCCCCAGACCATGACAGTCCCACCACCATGCTTGACTGTAGGCAAGACACACTTGTCTTTGTACTCCTCACCTGGTTGCCGCCACACACGCTTGACACCATTTGAACCAAATAAGTTTATCATGGTCTCATCAGACCACAGGACATGGTTCCAGTAATCCATGTCCTTAGTCTGCTTGTCTTCAGGCTTTCATGTGCATCATCTTTAGAAGAGGCTTCCTTCTGGGACGACATGCAGACCAATTTGATGCAGTGTGCGGCGTATGGTCTGAGCACTGACAAGCTGACCCCCCACCCCTTCAACCTCTGCAGCAATGCTGGCAGCACTCATACATCTATTTCCCAAAGACAACCTCTGGATATGACGCTGAGCATGTGCTCTCAACTTCTGTGGTCAACCATGGCAAGGCCTGTTCTGAGTGGAACCTGTCTTGTTAGACCTCTGTATGGTTTTGACCACCATGCTGCAGCTCAGTTGCAGGGTCTTGGCAATCTTCTTATAGCTTAGGCCATCTTTATGTAGAGCAACAATTCTTTTTTTCAGATCCTCAGAGAGTTCTTTGCCATGAGGTGCCATGTTCAACTTCCAGTGACCAGTATGAGAGAGTATGAGACAACATACAACATAACATAAAATAATAATAATAATAATAATAATAATAATAATAATAATAATAATAATGTGAAATGTAGTTCCAAAACATCTGGGGTGCCAAGGTTTGCCATCACTTGCCTAGGCCATCTTTATGTAGGGCAACAATTCTTTTTTTCAGATCCTCAGAGAGTTCATTGCCATGTAGAACTTCCAGTGATCAGTATGAGAGAGTGAGAGTGATGACACCAAATTTACCACACCTGCTCCCCATTCACACCTGAGACCTTGTAACACTAACGAGTTACATGACACCGGGGAGGGAAAATATATTTCTAAAGGTGCAATTAATATGAAATTTTCACTGGTTGTCGGTAACAACCCATGCAATCCATACATACAAACAAACCAAAAGTTCAGAAATGAAGTTATGTGTAATAAAATGGAATGGCACAGGGAAAAGGTATTGAACTTGCTAACTGAAATTTATTTAATATTTGGTACAAAATCCTTTGTTGGTAATGACAGCTTCAAGACACCACCTGTAAGGAGAAACCAGTCGCATGCATTGCTCAGGTGTGAATTTGGCCCATTCTTCCACACAAACCATCTTCAAATCTTGAAGGTTCTGTGGGCCTCTTCTATGAACTCTGATCTTTAGTTCTTTCAATAGATTTTCTATTTGATTCAAGTCAGGTGATTGACTGGGCCATTCTAGCAGCTTTGTTTTCAATAGTACCTTTACAAATATATTTAGCTAGAAAAATGGTGACCTATTCAATACTTTTTGTACCTGCTCTGTATGATATATATATATATATATATATATATGCACACACACACACACACAGTGTCATGAATAAGTATGCATACCCCTTGAAATTTTCCACATTTTGTCATGTTACAAACAAAAATGTAAATGTATTTTATTGGGATTTTATGTGACAGACCAACACAAAGTAGCACATCATTGTGAAGTGGAAGGAAAATTATAAATGGTTTTCAACATTTTGTACAACTACATATGTGAAAAGTGCATAATACTACTTTGTAGAACCAACTTTCACTGCAATTACAGCTGCAAGTCTTTTTGGGGATGTCTCTACCAGCTTTACACATCTAGAGAGTGACATTTTTGCCCATTTTTCTTTACAAAATAGCTCAAGCTCTGTCACATTGGATGGAGAGAGTCTGTGAACAGAAATTTTCAAGTCTTTCCACAGCTTCTCAATTGGAGTTAGGTCTGGACTTTGTCTGGGCCATTCTAACACATGGCGGCACAGTGGTATAGTGGGTAGCACTCTCGCCTAGCAGTAAGAAGGGTCGCTGCTTCGAATCCCGACCACGACACTACCTGCCTGGAGTTTGCATGTTCTCCCTGTGTCTGCGTGGGTTTCCTCCGGGTACTCCGGTTTCCTCCCACACTCCAAAGACATGCTGGTAGGTTAATTGGATCCTGTCTAAATTGGCCCTAGTATGTATGAATATGAGTTAGGGACCTTAGATTGTAAGCTCCTTGACGGTGTAGGGACTGATGTGAATGTATAATGTATATGTAAAGCGCTGCGTAAATTGACGGTGCTATATAAGTACCTGAAATAAATAAATAAATAAATGAATATGCTTTGATCTAAACCATTCCATTGTAGCTCTGGCTGTATGTTTAGGGTTGTTGTCCTGTTGAAGGTGAACCTCCGTCCCAGTCTCAAGTCTTTTGCAGACTAGAACAGGTTTTCTTCTAAGATTGGCCTGTATTTGGCTCCTTTCATCTTCCCATCAACTCTGACCAGCTTCCCTGTCCCTGCTGAAGAAAACCATCCCCACAATATGATGCTGCCACGACCATGTTTCACGGTGGGTGTGTTCAGGGTTATGTGCAGTGTTAGTTTTCTGCCACACATAGCGTTTTGCTTTTAGGCCAAAAAGTAACATTTCGATCTCATCTGACCAGACCACCTTCTTCCACATGTTTGCTGTGTCCCCCACATGGCTTCTCGCAAACTGCACATGGGACTTCTTATGGCTTTCTTGCAACAATGGCTTTCTTCTTGCCACTCTTCCATAAAGGCCAGATTTGTGGAGTGCCCGACTAATGCCCCGTACACACGGTCGGATTTTCCGATGGAAAATGTGTGATAGGACCTTGTTGTCAGAAATTCCGACCGTGTGTAGGCTCCATCACACATTTTCCATCGGATTTTCTGACACACAAAGTTTGAGAGCAGGCTATAAAATTTTCCGACAACAAAATCCGTTGTCGGAATTTCCGATCGTGTGTACACAAATCTGACGGACAAAGTGCCACGCATGCTCAGAATAAATAAAGAGATGAAAGCTATTGGCTACTGCCCCGTTTATAGTCCCGACGTACGTGTTTTACGTCACCGCGTTCACAATGATCGGATTTTCCGACAACTTTGTGTGACCGTGTGTATGCAACACAAGTTTGAGCCAACATCCGTCGGAAAAAATCCTAGTATTTTGTTGTCGGAATGTCCGATCAATGTCCGACCGTGTGTACGGGTCATAATAATTGTCCTGTGGCAGATTCTCCCACCTGAGCTGTGGATCTCTGCAACTCCTCCAGAGTTACCATGGGCCTCTTGGGTGTTTCTCTGACTAATGCTCTCCTTGCCCGACCTGTCAGTTTAGGTGGACGGCCATGTGTTAGTAGGTTTGCAGTTGTGCCTTAACTGTTTTCATTTTTGGATGATGGATTGAACAGTGCTCCTTGAAATGTTCAAAGACTGGGATACTTTTTTATAACCTAACCCTGTTTTAAACTTCTCCACAACTTTATCCCTGACCTGTCTGGTGTGTTCCTTGGCCTTCATGATGCTGTTTATTCACTAAGGTTCTCTAACAAACCTCTGGGGGCTTCACAGGACAGCTGTGTTTATATTGAGATTCAATTACACACAGGTTGACTCTATTTACTAATTAGGTGACTTCTGAAGGCAATTAGTTCCATTAGATTTTAGTTAGGGTTATCAGAGTAACGGGGGCTGAATACAAATGCACGCCACACTTTTCAGATATTTATTTGTAAAACATTTTGCAAACCATTTATCATTTTCCTTCCACTTCACAATTATGTGCAAATTTGTGTTGGTCTATCACATAAAATCCCAATAAAATACATTTACGTTTTTGGTTGGAACATGACAAAATGTGGAAAATTTCAAAGGGTGTGAATACTTTTTCAAGGCACTGTGTATACACACATCAGGGGACCTCCGGGGTAGATGGGGTGGTGCAATGGTGGGGGGTTGATACACAACATGGGGTTTAAAGAAGATGTGGTAATGTGATTTTTACAGCACACAAATGAACAAGCTAAAAAAATAACAGAATGGCTTTGGGCACCTTCCAGCTCTGGACTTTATACTGTCAGCCCTGGTTCACATTGATGCATTTGACATGCGATTTCACATGTCAAATCGGTGGCAATTGCCGGAAATGGCAACGTCCTAATCGGTGCAACACTGCATTTGCGGTGCCGCACTGATTTCAAAAAGTAATTCATGTACTACTTTTTGTGTTTTCCATTGACATCTGTGCAGAAACCCGCACAGATGTCTGTGAAATCGCCGCCGAAATCGGGACGGACATGCGGGAATGAAATTGAGCAAGTTCAGCTGAACTCACACGGCTTAATTGCCGCAGCTCAGTGTGAACCAGGGCTTAATGTCAGAGAAGCCATTGCCACTATTCTTCATCTTAACCACTTGCCGACCAGCCGCCGCAGTTGTACTGCGGCAACATGGCTCGGCTGAACGAATCGACGTTATGTTACTTCGCTTCTTTATGTGGCCATTAGGGGCGGCGGCGCGCACGCTCAAGAGAGTAGACACAGAGATCCCAGTTCTTAGAGGGGAGAAAAAAACAGATTGTGTGTCCATACAAAGTATGAACACTGACATATCTCTTCCCCTAGCAAGTCCCATCCCCCTTGAGTTAGAACACGCAGCAGGGAACACAGTTAACCCCTTGATCGCCCCCTAGTGTTAACCCCTTCACTACCAGTGACATTTTTACAGTAATCAATGCATTTTTATAGCACTGATCGCTGTATAAATGCCAGTTATCCCAAAAATGTGTCAAAATTATCTGATGTGTCCACCATAATGTCATGATAAAAATGGCAGATCGCCGCCATTACTAGTAAAATTTTTTTTTTTTAATGAATTGATTGCCCTGAGTGATGGTTTATTGTTGTTGTCTGTGTCGCCAACTAGAAATTTTATTCAATATTGATTGTACCAACGTAATTTATTTCATGTTGGAATTAAATAATAATATTTTTACAAATATGGTTTTAGAAATATTTTGCTGCTAAAAACCCCCCTGGGGAAACTTTTCCACTATTTTGCAATGTTTTTTGGGGTGCACAGCTGTGCCAACTCATGCATGGGTTTTTTCACTTTGAAATGCTATAATTCTATCCCCTATTTTGTAGATGCTCCAACTTTTGCGCAAACCAAATAATATACGCTTATTGTGATTTTTATTACCAAAAATATGTAGCAGAATACATATTGGCCTAAACTGAGAAAAAATGTGCTTTTTTTAAAAAAAAAAAAATGGGGATATTTATTATAGCAAAAAGTACAAAATATTGTGTTTTTCTTTTTTCAAAATTGTCGCTCTTTTTTTGTTTCTAGCGCAAAAAATAAAAAATGCAGAGGTGATCAGATACCACCAAAAGAAAGCTCTATTTGTGGGGAAAAAAAGGACGTCAATTTTGTTTGGGTACAACGTTGCACACCCGCGCAATTGTCAGTTAAAACGACACAGTGCCGAATCGCAAAAAATGGCCTGGTCATTCAGCCGCCAAACCTTCCGGGGCTGAAGAGGTTAACATGATGTGTCCTGAGGCTTTTTAGAAAAGAGAGGTTTTTTTTTTTTTTTTTAATTAAATTCTTTCCATTGTTTACAGTGTCAACAGTAATAATTGCAAGAGTCTTGCTAAATGAATTATAACATATTAAAAGTTCTGGAAAGACTGAATCATCCATTAAAGGGTATCGCCAGGATAACAAATAAAAAAACATTTGGCACATACTGTACACAAATCCTGTGTTATCTTGGGTCATTAGTTCCATTACTATGTTAGTTTCTTTCTTTAAAGTGGGGTTCCACCCAAAAAAAAAAAAACTACATGAAAAATCCTAAAAAAAAATACAAAAAAAATTTGGATATTTTTTTTTTTTACTCACCTCTAAATGCCTGTTGCTAGGGGGTCCCTCGTAGTCTGCCTCTTTCAGTGCCTGGGCTGGTGACATCACTTCCGTCTCAGCACAGGAAGGGCTCAGCTCTGCTCCCTCCCTCCTGTCGGGTGGGGCTTCGATCCCCCGCATCGCTGGACCCTTGGACAGGTAAGTGTCCAATTAAAAGTCAGCAGCTGCAGTATTTGTAGCTGCTGACTTTTAATTTTTTTTTTTTTTTTTGACTGGCCCTCCTCTTTAAAGCCTTGTTGACCCTTTTACTGCATATACTATATGAAAATAAATTTGCCTCTTTTTTATTGATTTTATCTGCTAAGTGCTGCAGCATGGCTTAAGAAACCATATATGACATTATTAGTAGATATGGACTGCGGCTTTCACACACAAGCAGTGGCTCAGATCTCCGACACGCCCCCTGAATGCTGGTCCAATCAGCAGCGTCGATTAGAACAGTGTTCAGTGGGATGTGCCGGAGCACAGGAAAGTCAGGTGTGCGAGAGCAGCAAGTCCGAATCTGCCTTGTGCTATTCCCATAGGGGTTTTATTCCTTGCTGCAGCACATGGCTGATCAAAAAGTAAAAAAAATGCATATTTATCACTGTTTATGTAGCCTGATTGTGTTATAGGGCGTACACACGGTCGGACTTTGTTCGGACATTCCGACAACAAAATCCTAGGATTTTTTCCGACGGATGTTGGCTCAAACTTGTCTTGCATACACACGGTCACACAAATTTGTCGGAAAATCCGATCGTTCTAAACGCGGTGACGTAAAACACGTACGTCGGGACTTTAAACGGGGCAGTGGCCAATAGCTTTCATCTCTTTATTTATTCTGAGCATGCGTGGCACTTTGTCCGTCGGATTTGTGTACACACGATCGGAATTTCCGACAACGGATTTTGTTGTCGGAAAATTTTATCTCCTGCTCTCCAACTTTGTGTGTCGGAAAATCCGATGGAAAATGTCCGATGGAGCCCACACACGGTCGGAATTTCCGACAACACGCTCCGATCGGACATTTTCCATCGGAAAATCCGACTGTGTGTACTGGGCATTACATTAGTAAATTAAGAAGGTTTCATTTGGATTTAAGGACAGTTTGAAGCGGTATTAATCCAAAGTACAAAAATGTATTGTGGCTTACCAATTTTTAGATGGGATCCCTGCATTCATTTTTTTTTTTTGTGCATATTTTTCCTTTATTTTTACCTGGTGAGCTTTCCACATCCTTTAACCTCTACCGACCAGCCACCGTAATTATACAGTGGCAGGTTGGCTCTCCTGCGCGAAACCGCTGTAGGTGTACGTCGGTCTGTGCAGGGCCATCATCACCTGTAAGGTTGCACAGCCTGAGACGCAGACAGCGTGTGTTTGACGCCATGCACTGACACCCACACAGAGGTCAAATTGGGACCAGCGACTGTGTCCGTACAGCGTCCCAGAAGCACTGAATGGGACTGCCTGCACAGCGAAGAGTGGAACACATGTGCTTCCCATGTGGATACATGGGTGTATGGATCAGTACACCATGTGAATGAGGCCTTAACTATATGAATACCGAGACTGGGACAAGGCTTCCCTTGGAGGTAGTCCTATCCTCACACTGGAAGTCCAGACTTGCTCAAGAGAGATGATGCCTGTTCATGCAGTTCTCCCAACCATGTCCACCTTTTTCTAGTTCTAAATGGATTGTTCTAATTAGATTTTGTTACAAGCGGAGGTCCCCCTCCTCCACGAACAAATACTGCAGCTGCTGACTTTTAATATATGGACACTTACTTGTCCAGGGAGCCCGCGATGTAGGCACCCCAGCTGATCATCGGATCAGCTGTGGGGTGCAGCTGCTGCCACTCCTGATAAGGGAACTGGAAGTGGGGAAGGGGACCTGTCAAAAACAGGTACCCGTTCCCCCCTCCCCCCTGAAAGGTTCCAAATTGGTGGCCTGAGGAGGAGATGAATAAGCGGAAGTTCCACTTTTAGGTGGAACTCCGCTTTGAAGTTTTTCTTACACCATGGAAGCTAGTTTTTTGACAAATACAAAACTAACCACTTAAGGACCGGAAGGATTTACCCACTTCCTGACCAGGCCGTTTTTTGCCACCTGAATGCTCCACACGTCCGCTCTCCTGCCCTTCTGGTTGTTGACCCGGAAGTGACGTGTGACGTCACTTCGGTGTCCCTGTTGACAGTTTCCCCGGCCATCAAGGTCGGGAAAAAATGTAATGCAGCGCAATGTGGGTTGCATTACATGCAGTGGAGAACAGAGGAGACATGAAAGGTCTTTTAGACCCTAAATGTCTCATTAAAGAGAACCTGTCACAAAAAAAAAAAAAAAATCACATAGGGGACTTTTTGTGATGGAGAAAAAAGTTAAGTAAAAAAAAAAAATGTTTTTTTCTAATCATTAAAAATGAAAGTTACACCCAAGCACATAACCCCCCCCCCCCAAAAAAAAAACTTGAGACCCCCACATATATACACATATACTGTACATACAAAAACGCATGCGATGGGGTGCCTAGGCCTGAAAACATTGATTGCTATACACATGTTATCTTTTGCCGCGCATGCCAGAATGAGAGCAATAAGTCTAGCACCAGACCTCCTTCGTAATGCTAAACTGATGGCTTATAGGGGGCTTTTATTGCGTCGAAAATATAGGGTACTGACATGTTTAAGGTTTGATATGTTGGGTATCTGTATTTACTGTGCAACCTCAGCTTTTATATTTTACCAAAAAATTGGGTAAGTTATTGTGTTTTTGTGCACCCTAAAATTAACTTGTAATGTGTTTTTGTTTACTGATATTATGTGTTTCCTAGACCTTTGTGGTACTATTGTGTGTCATAAAAAAATTGGAACTACCACTATTTTATTCTCTTGGTTGTCTGCTTTTGGAAAATATATAATGTTTGGTGGTTTTATGTAATCTGCAGGCATAAAATTATTTTTTAAAACGTGTGCAAAAAACGCAAAATCGTCTCTGGCTATGAAAGTGTTAAAAGGATAAGTTCACCTTTGGGAACATGTTACGTGTTCCACCCATAAGACTTGTTAGTTTAAAAAAAACTGGCTCCTAACTTCTTTAGCTGGCTCCCAGATTCAGTGTAAATTTGTCAAGTCCTGATATACAGAAACAGTGTGGTGATGAGAATGGCTTCCAAGCCGTAGGGCGGAACTATTGCTCGTGACCTCACCATGCACACTGTAACCAGGTAGTGACTAAGATAAAACCAGAGTCTGGTATTTTATTTAATACTGATGTTTTTATTTATGTGAGTGCCTAGCATTTGTTTAATACATTTTGTATACAGTTTTACACTAGGTTGGCCTTCCCGATACTCTTTGTATGCCATGGCTGAACAACTTGCTTTATTGGATGAGATGTTTTGGTGATCATATGTGGAGACCGGAAGGCGACACATGTTCCCCAACAGATTGTATAATGACACACAAGGTTGTTTTTATACAAAGAATCCATTTGCTCTGGTAAGAGCATTCTATATTCAAGGTGGTTCTACACTTTGGTGTTGAGAGCATCCAGTCAATAGGATACTTTTCATCACACTATTCACACGTTTAAACTTGTTTGGGACTAAAATTCCTATTTTCTACATATCGGGATTTATATGTTTCATTCACGATTTTTGCTTGAATTTTTTTCTGCGGCAATGTAGATTTATATTTTGGTCTACAATTTATCTAATTGTTTTTGCAAACTGCTGCTTTTTTTTCTGATCTGTTAGCGCAATTTCTGTTTGTTTATATAAATACCATGACAACCAACACAAAGACATTACCCCATGAAAAAAGGAACTTAAAACTGGTTACAAATCTCCATGACACTCAAATGTAAAACAATTTTTTTTACTTTCTCTGCCTTTTGAAGATGGACTTTGTAGATTTGTGTTGACCTTTTTTCTATGTTATTTTGAAAACTTAATAAAGTAGAATTCATAAAAAAGAAAATGTAAAACCAAAAGCAGGCAGATGAATAGGAGAGGGACTCTAAAGAGAAAATGTTTTTAAAACTGCAGGAATATGAACTCTTTCCGACAAGCGAATGCATATATGTACTCTAGCCTCACAGAAGTGTGTCTTCTTTTGTGGGGCCACCTACAGTATATGCAGCTTTGTGTTTGTGCCAAAAGAGCGCTGCACAGCCCACTGACAGCAGTGGGGTTGATTTACTAAAACTGGAGAGTGCAAAATCTCTTGCAGATGTGCATGTTGGCCAATCAGCTTCTAACTTCAGCTTGTTCAATTAGGCTTTGATAAAAAATAAAACAAAACAAAAAAACCTGGAAGCTGATTGGTTTCTTTGAAGACCTGCACAAGATTTTGCACTCTCCAGTTTTAGTAAATCAACCGCAAAGAGACCGGACTTTCACCAAAAATTGACCTGGTCTTGTACTAACAATAGGGAACCAGGAGGCCCAGTCAGTGGTGTCACTAGGTTTGGTGTCACCCCCCCGTTATCAGACCAGCTCAGGGAGGCAGCTCAGCTTATATATATATATATATATATATAATAAAAATTATAGCTGTGTTCATCAGCAACCCCCCCTGTTAGCACACCAACTCTGGGTGCCCCTCCCGCCCATTTATCACAGCAGCTCATCTCGGGTTTGGGCAGCAGAGGACACCCCCATCGAAATCCATCACTCCCCTGCCCGTTACACCAGCTCAAGGCCAGGGCGGGCGGCTCAGTCCCGGGCGGCAGCTGAAGAGGACACAGTGTGCAGCGGTAGCACAGGAATAGATGTATGACAGTCTCAGGCGTAGGCAGTGAAGTACTGAGTTGGGAGGAGGAAAGAAACAGCAGGTCAGGCACGGTTGTGGCACCGGAGGTGTCCTGGCTGAAAAAAAAACTGCCACAGGGAGCCAGGGCCACCCTCGGATGGTGTCACCCCTCCGGCGGGTGTCACGCGGGTGCGGACCGCACCCCCTAGCAACGCCACTGGGCCCAGTTGCTGATCACCTGACCGCTGTGATTGCCTCTGATTGGTTATCGCAGTGATCAGTCCCTGTACAGCAGTGGTTCTCAACATCTCTAGTGCCGTGACCCCTTAATAAAATTTCCCAAGTTGTGGAGACCCCCAACCGTAAAATTATTTTCATAGCGTGGGTTGTCAGCACCCAAGGCAAGGCAAGTAATTTGTGCCCCTAACCCACAGACATTTAGCACTCCCTGAGTTCCTTCCACTCGTACAGTATTGAAACCCCTTATGGTACATTTTAGGATGTACCACTCTTTCTCTTTGTTCTCCTTTCTTTCCCTTTTATCCCTCTCTATCCTAATTTCTTGTTTTTTTCCCCCATCCCTCTTTCGAGCCATCTTTCTCGTTTCTTCTCTTATTCTTTCTCTCCCTTTTTCTTTGTTCCTCCCCCTCTTTTCCTCTCCCTTCCATGTATTCTCTATTTTTATTCCTTCTCTTACTCCTTGGTGGGGGGTGGGGGGAATGGGATGAGTAGCAATGCTGGCGGCTAGTTGGGATGAGTGGCAATGTTGGTGGGGAGTTCTGATCAGCCAACTTAGGTGCTCTTGATCAAGGTCATCTGCTGATCTGAGAACTGTAGTGGGGACTTTTAATGGCAACTATAATCACAGGTAGTGTTACTCACTGTGTCTCCGACATTGTGGTGTCTCGTAGCAGTGACACCTCTGCCGAAATCAGGAGATAGGGTCTCCTCCAGACAGCGGGCGGCTGCAGGCTCCAGGGACAGCGCTGCTGAGCGGCCACAAAAAGGCTGGGAGAGTGGTGCAGGCTTCAGAAACAGCCAAGGATTTGGTGACCCCTGGCAAATCATCATTTGACCCCCGAGGGGGTCCCGACCCCCAGGTTGAGAACCACTGCTGTACAGCCTGCCCTGTATTTTCTCCTTGAATTGAGAAAAAGATGCATTATATTACATACAAAATTCAATATATATAATACATTGTATATTTTTCTCCTTGGTAGAGAAGAAAAGTGTAAACAAAGAAAAGTGCATGTGAAAAAACATGAATAAATAAAACAAAGTTAAAGTGGATGTAAGCCCTCACATATACCCAGTGAAGTGAACAGCCTCAGATGATACACAGAGATGAAACAAATCTCCCCACATACATTTTAAATCTATATCTGCTGTCTTCATCTTTATATACTGTTTAGAAAGTACACATGGTGTTAGGAGATTTTATCTTCCTGTTCCAGCACTGTAGTAAAGCCTGGGCATACAACCAAGACAGCTGATTGGAGGAAAGGCACACCCCACCCCCCCTTCATAGGTAGAGACTTTCGGCTCTGTTCCTTGAATAGTTCAGCACGCTGTTAATCTATTTATAGCATCTTCCCTGACACAAAACTCCGGCTGCTTATATCTTATGTGACGGAGAACTTGTCAGGAGTTATCAGGCTGATAACAGAAGAACGGAGCAGGAGACAGCTACGGGACATAGTGCTATGAAGAGAGATAAGAAAACACTGCAGATCTATGTGCCCATCAAATTTCATGAATTGGGTTTACATCCACTTAAAAATAGCTAGATCAGTGTTTGATCTAGGACAGTGTCAAGGTTAGGGTCAAAGGTCACAGGTCAGTGTCAGTGTGTTTTACGTAGGACAAAAAAAAAGAGCAAAATATGCCGTTTCTGGGCACTACTACAGAAACAAGTACTGTCCATGATACTTTTTTATTTGCACTAAGATACAATTTTTAAGGACAAGCTTTTGGGGTGTACCCCCTTATTCAAGGTCAAGCAGTACTAATACACAAAGTTTTAGCAGAATGTTAAAGTAAGATAGCCTCTGAGGGAAAAAAACAAACAAACAGGGCCCTACAACAAATACAAACCAGGGATGCCCGTCCATTAGGAGTGCCCGGACACCACCCCCTCTCTCCAGGCCACCCTCTATTTGCAATGGATAGATTCATGTATGAATATTCACTGTGGAAATACTGATCCTCAATCTGGCCAACCAGAAGTGGGTGTGAGACACGTTTTCCTCGAAAAGAGAATTCTCCCGATTGGCTGCTGAGAAGGAGGGTGGAAACAGAAGCTGCCACCACCATGATGACCCGTGGAGAGCAGAACGTGAGGCCGCGGCCACCGAGCAGAGGAACCGCATGGTGATGGGTGATGGTTGACAGTGCTACCGACCGGGAGGGGGGGGCATTGAAAAAAAGCACGTCATCTACAGTAGACATCTGTGCCACGAAATGACATGTTGTAGCAACTCAGACGAACCTGCATTGTCAAATAATTCCCTCTCCCTCCCCCCCGGTACAGGTTGGCGTATGACAGGGCACATTTAGTGCCCATAGCCACCCCCTGTACCTGGAGGAAGTGGGAAGTGGGCCAAACATAAAATGTCAGGATGAACTCCAACAACAGCATGTTCAGATGAGGGATGCCCTGACCAAATTTTGGCCACTGCTTACTGCGGATCGTACAATTAGTAAAGATTTCAAGCCGTATCCTGACATTACTTATCGACGAGCTCCCTCTATGAGGGATCGCTTGATAATTAGTCACCATTCACCTAAAAAGTTTGAGTCTTCCACCAATGTTGGTACCCTTCCCTGTGGGAGATGTGACGTTTGTACTTTCATTTCCAATTCTAGGGAAGTTTCTCTTCCCAATGGCTTGACTCATGTTATTAGACATAAAGTAACATGTAAGACTGTTGGGATCGTTTATCTAGCCATCTGCCGATGTGGTTGTTACTATGTCGGCAAGACTAAACGACCCTTCTGCAAACATATTCGAGACCATATAAAACCACTGTACAAACGACTAACTACCACTGCAATTAACAGGCATGTTGGATCACAGCACAATTTTGATTCCAGTATGATCAGTTTCGCTGCTCTTTAGCATGTACCTCTCTACATGCCAGGGGTGGCAGAATTGACAATACATTGTTACAGTTAGAAACCAAATGGATTCATAACCTTGATGCAACTAAGTTTCCAGGGTTAAATGAATACATAATTTTCAAGTCCTTTTTGTAATTAGGGTAACTACTCTTGTATTACTAATTTTGATCGATTTATTGTCACAGTCCTTCTTTCCATCTGGATCCCTCCATTCCTCTCCATTTGTTCCCTCTCCCCTAGTTCATTACCATGAATCCACGACTGGGTCTTTATATGTATCACTAGTTTATTTGTGCTATTTTTCACTATTTCTTTGTAACTTTATTTTTTATCAAAGGGGGGCGTGACTTCCGCTGATGCGACCGGATGTGAGCAGCGGAAGCTCTGAGTTCAGCCTAAGTCTCCGACAGTATTCTGATCAGTATCCACTACCGAAAACCACAACCCCGGAAAACCAAACAAGCCCAGCGGCGAGATGAGCAGCAAACAGTCGGCAGCAAACCACCTCAAGGAGTATGCAAGGACGGATAAAGCGGATGGCGTGGGGAGCCCTTTGCAGACAAGGAGCAGCGGACCATTGGCACTGGATGTCCAGAAAGCCAGCACGCCCCAGTCTGAGTTTGAGAAGCCGGAGAAATCATCTAAGCTAACACTGGAGCAGATGAGTGTACAATTACAACCATCCACGCAAGCAGCGTGGGAATGACAGGTAAAATGGATGAGATAAAAATGGATATGGGACTGATTAGGCAAGATATGCAAAGCATTAGAGACAGGATAGTCGAAGTTGAAAATAGGATATCTCAACTGGAAGATTACAGTAATGCATATACCCAAAAAGATATCAACAGTAGAAAAGCAGATTGTTACATGGCAGCAGAAAACAGACGATTTCGAAAATCGGATGTGCCGCAATAATATAAGAATAATAGGTCTCCCGGAAAAAGCAGAGGGGTTTAACCCTGGGGACTTTATTGAGAAATGGCTGAAGAATACATTCCCAGATATGGTGGTATCATCAGCATTTGCCGTGGAACGTGTGCATAGGGTCCCCGCAGTAACACCAAAGCCTGGGTTTCCCCCTAGACCATTGCTGGCGTGACTTTTGAATTGCAGAGACAGAGATACAATTCTGCAGAAAGCAAGACAAAAGGGAGAGATTCACTATCAGAACAGTAAAGTGTCAATATTTCCAGACTTTTCTCTAGAGCTACAAAAGCAGCGGGCAACCTTTTATGAAGTAAAAAAGGAATTTGAGAGAAGCAGGAATAGAGTATTCTATGGAATATCCAGCCCGGTTGAGAGTGGATGAAGGAGGAAAGACTATGTATTTCAGCACACCGGAGCAAGTATCTAAATAATAGGAAATGGGGAGTTGGGAGATATCCTAAGATTAAGATCTTAAGGTTAAGACATCATCGGCATAAAGTACTGGAAAACTAAGAGGGGGAGAAGCAGAGGCGTCATTAGGGGGTGGCTATTGGGGCTACAGCCCCGAACCTGGGGCCAATAGCCCCGAGTCTCTTGTCCGGTCCAGGGATGAATGCAGGGGACAGGGGCGGACTGAGCCGTGGTAGCGCTGGCTCCGGCTCCAGCTCCGCCCCCGCCTGACTCTATTCTTGGTCACTGGTTGCTATAGCCACCTAGCGGCTAGCAACCAGTGACGTCACTGCCCAGCATTCAAAGCGGAGGAGGATTGCACTTCCTCCTCCTCCGCGCTAGTGGGGCCTGTCCTGCGAGTTCTGTACTGGAACGTCCCGCCGCTGGTCCGGTGGTGGCGTGTAGTGCAGAGCAGCAGGGAGGGGGATACCTCGGCAGCTGGGAAGAGCCCAGGAGGAAGAGAAAGAGAAGACACCGCCACTGCCACCCTGAGCAGCATCCCCAGCGCCTGCACTCCTTCAATCTCAGCCCTCTCCCAGCTCGCTGTGAGTGGAACAGGAAGAAGGCTCCAGAAGGCGGGAATTACAAAGGGGCTTGCCGTGCCACATCGATCCCCGCTCAGTGCTCGGATAGGCGGCTCTCCTCCTCTCCTCTGGCTACCTCACCCACCAGCACCACGGCTGAGCTGCAGCTGCAGGACCTGGACACATGAAGTCTGTCTCCTCCTGGTCAGGTAGGTCAGTCAGTGTGTGTATGTCAGGTACCAGGTCAGTGTATGTCTGTCAGGTAGGTCAGTGTGTGTCAGGTAGGTCAGTGTGTGTAGGTCAGTGTGTGTCAGGTAGGTCAGTGAATGTAGGTCAGTGTGTGTCATGTAGGTCAGTGTGTGTCAGGTAGTTCAGTGTGTGTCAGGTAGGTCAGTGTAGGTCAGGTAGGTCAGTGTGTGTCAGGTAGGTCAGTGTGTGTCAGGTAGGTCAGTGCGTGTCAGGTAGGTCAGTGCGTGTCAGGTAGGTCAGTGCGTGTCAGTGTAGGTCAGTGCGTGTCAGTGTAGGTCAGTGTGTGTCAGGTAGGTCAGTGTGTGTAGGTCAGTGTGTGTCAGGTAGTTCAGTGTGTGTCAGCCCTGGTTCACACAGGGGCAACTTGTCAGGCGACAAGTCGCGTCCTGTTCTGTACTACGTTATCGTTCAAATAGGAGCAACGCAAGTCGCTCCGACTTAGAAAAAGGTTCCTGTACTATTTTTGGGGCGACTTAAGGCGACTTGCATAGACTTCTATACAGAAGTCGTTTTGCAAGTCGCCGCTGAAGTCGTGTGCAGGTCGCCTCGGTGAGTCGACCTGCAAGTCATGTTGCCCCTGTGTGAACCGGCAGTCAGTGTGTGTCAGGTAGTTCAGTGTGTGTCAGGTAGGTCAGTGTGTGTCAGGTAGGTCAGTGTGTGTCATGTAGGTCAGTGTGTGTCAGGTAGGTCAGTGTGTGTCAGGTAGGTCAGTGTGTGTAGGTCAGTGTGTGTCAGGTAGGTCAGTGTGTGTAGGTCAGTGTGTGTCAGGTAGGTCAGTGTGTGTCAGGTAGGTCAGTGTCAGGTAGTTCAGTGTGTGTCAGGTAGTTCAGTGTGTGTCAGGTAGGTCAGTGCATGTTAGGTAGGTCAGTGCGTGTCATGTAGGTCAGTGTGTGTCATGTAGGTCAGTGTGTGTCAGGTAGTTCAGTGTGTGTCAGGTAGGTCAGTGTGTGTAGGTCAGTGTGTGTCAGGTAGGTCAGTGCGTGTCATGTAGGTCAGTGTGTGTCAGGTAGGTCAGTGCGTGTCATGTAGGTCAGTGTAGGTCAGTGTATGTAGGTCAGTGTAGGTCAGTGTGTGTAGGTCAGTGTAGGTCAGTGCGTGTCAGGTAGGTCAGTGCGTGTCATGTAGGTCAGTGTAGGTCAGTGCATGTCAGGTAGGTCAGTGTAGGTCAGTGTGTGTAGGTCAGTGTAGGTCAGTGTGTGTAGGTCAGTGTAGGTCAGTGCGTGTCAGGTAGGTCAGTGCGTGTAGGTCAGTGTGTGTCGTGTAGGTCAGTGTGTGTCAGGTAGGTCAGTGTGTGTCAGGTAGGTCAGTGCGTGTCATGTAGGTCAGTGTAGGTCAGTGCGTGTCATGTAGGTCAGTGCGTGTCATGTAGGTCAGTGTAGGTCAGTGTAGGTCAGTGTGTGTAGGTCAGTGTAGGTCAGTGCGTGTCAGGTAGGTCAGTGCATGTCAGGTAGGTCAGTGCGTGTAGGTCAGTGTGTGTCGTGTAGGTCAGTGAGTGTATGTCAGGTAGGTCAGTGTGTTTATGTCAGGTAGGTCAGTGTGTGTCAGGTAGGTAGGTCAGTTTAGTGGTCAGCATTGATGGGCACTGGTAAGCCAAGCAGCAACCAGCAAGTGAGCTTACCCCCTGCCACACAACCCCACCATCCAGCCAAAAAACGCCATTAGAGACCCCCCCATGCCAGCCTTGGACTTCGGGCTGAAGCCCCTGGTCTTTTTGCCCCCTAGCAACGCCCCTGGGGAGAAGTATACTTGGTTAATTGGGGGGGTAAGGAGAAGAAATGAAACTTTTTTTTTTTTTTTTGGGAGTAGGCTCCCCCTATGTCCCCTGCCGGAGGTTTAATGCAGGGGGAATGCGGGAGAACATATGGTATCCCTCTTTTCACATTTTGTGAGCTTGTTGTGCCCCTGATGGGGGGTGAAATGGGGGATGTTTGATATCAGTGTTTTGAGTGTTAAAATGTGGGTTTTTCTTTCACTTTTTTTTTGTTTTGAAACACGACTCACAATATGAGGGGGAGACAAATGGAGGTTGATATGTCAAGAAGAGACATACACAGGGAGGTTAATAATTAAGTGAATAGGGGTCACAATATATAGGATAGAAGTAAGGGAGGGGGAAAGGGTGGAAGTTATAGAGGGAGCAATAGAAGAGGGAGCAGGAATAAAGGTATATTGGGAAATAGGAACAACGGGGAGGATGATTTGTATCATATACATATATACTCACATACAATTTAAGCACAGGAACACAGTAGGGGGGGGGGGGGGTGAGTGGGGAAAGGGTAGGGTGTTTTTTTTTTTTTTTTTTTGTCTTTTCCTTTCTCTCCCAGTTTCTCCTAGTATTGCGGGTGGGCTTATTTTGTACCACTCTTCTTTTTCTTTTTTTTTTTCTCTTTCTATTTCCTCTCTTGAGCCGCTGGAAGGGGGTGGTTGAGGGGTAGATAGGCTGAAACAAGATGAATTACCTATATAAGAGCGAATGCGATATGTTGGTAATGCCCTAAAATTAAGGATGTGTAAGAAGTGCGAATGGATGAAAGGAGGGAAAATGAGAATATGGTCACTAAGAAAAAAGAGGAGAAATAGAAATTAGGCTTCCTGGTGAAAGAATGGTTACAAATGGGTAAACAGCAACTGCACCTTTTTGTCGTGGAATGTGAGGGGTATGGGCATGCAATTAAAACGTGCACAAGTATTTACAGAGTTTAGAAAATTACAGGCTAAAATAATTTGCATTCAAGAAACACATATGGTTAAGGAGAGACTCGATTACTTGAAAAGACCGTGGATACAGTGGTCTTATCATTCATGTCACACGGCCTTCTCAAGAGGGGTCTCTCTAATGGTGCACCGGACGGTGGCGTGGGAGTTCATCAGGGTAAGAAGGGATTTAGATGGGCGTTATGTTTTTGTTTTTGCCCTGGTGCACTCACTGCCAGTTGTGATTATGGGGATATATAATCCCCCTCCTGCCACAATGGGAGTATTGAAGTAAGCAATGCTATTTATGTAAGAATACCCAGACGCACATATTATAGGTATGGGAGATTTTAACATGTGGTTGGACCCAAAAATGGATAGATTTGGGAAAAATAGTCATAGGAGAGGAGAAGGTTCTAAAGTAATGGAATTGTTTTTAAAGGAGGTAGGATGGTTTGATTTATGGAGGATTAGAAACCCAGGTCAGAGCCTATTCGTGGCATGCACCAGGTAGAGGGATCATGTCTAGAATAGACTTGGCACTGGGGAATGAGAAAATACTCCCAATGGTGCATTCGGTTACATATACGCTTAAGGGGGTGTCTGACCACTCTGGGCTAAGCTTTGAGTTGAAGATAGGTCCCGGAGGAAGGCGGCCGGGATATAGAATACAGCCCTTTTGGTTAGCCCAGATTGGAACAAACGATCGTATACCGGAGCAAATGGTAATGTTTTTGGATGCCCATAGTGACAACACAATGGAGGGTATAACATGGGACACCTTTAAGGCGTATTTAAGAGGGATAGTAAGATCAACAATATCATATATTAAACGTACTAATAGACAGGAAGAAGAGGAAATGGCGGATTTATGTAAGCAGGCTGAAGCAGAGTTTATTAAGAACCCCTCAATTATAAACCAGATAAAATGGGCAGGTACAGCGCGTCAATATAAGAATAAATTAATAGTTAAAGCTTAAACGTAAGAGCTTTCAGTTTAAGCAAAAAAACTTTGAGCAAGGATATCAAGCCAATAAGATAGTAAATTACCTAATAAAACAACAAGTATCAACATTAGCCATAGCAGAGGTGCGAAATGAGAAAGGGGAGATGGTCAATAATGGTCAATATAGTAGAGCAGGGGTCTCAAACTGGCGGCCCTCCAGCTGTTGCAAAACTACAAGTCCCATCATGCCTCTGCCTTCTGGGAGTCATGTTTGTAACTGTCAGTCTTGCAATGCCTCATGGGATTTGTAGTTTTGCAACAGCTGGAGGGCCACCAGTTTGAGACCCCTGTAGTAGAGGATATTGTGGAAGCTTTCCACAGATATTATGATAAAATGTATACATAAACATTGACATCCACAAGAGAGGAGATAGAGAAATATTTAGAGGATTTAGAGTTTCTGAAGTTAACAGAGGAACAAAAAGAGGAATTGGATAAAGATATCGGGATAGAGGAGGTAAAAGCAGCTATTAAGTCTATGGGAAAGGGCAAGTCACCTGGACCAGATGGCATACCGTTGGAAATGTACCAGCGGTATGTGGAAATTATAGCCCCGATATTGACTAAAATGTACAGGGGGGCATTTGGCCGGGGGGAGATGCCCGCCTCTATGTACGAGGCAATAGTAATACTGGTACTAAAACCAGAAAAAGATAGAAAAGATTGTGCATCCTACAGACCAATATCGTTGTTAAATATTGATTACAAGATACTGGCAAAGATATTGGCGAAGAGGCTTAACGGGGTAATTTTATCCATTGTATCCAAAGACCAAACAGGATTTATGCCGGGGAAGTCTACCACAAATAATATTAGGAGAACCCAGTTTATGGTGCAGTTGAGGGAGTATTTTCCAGAGTTTAGTGCCTTGGCATCGTTGGATACGGCCAAGGCATTTGACTCCATAGAATAGGAGTTACTGCAGGTGGTGTTAAAGAAAAGTGGATTTGGGAAAGGATTTAGAAAATGGGTGGGAATACTGTACAAGCAACCATGCTCTAATCTATTAATAAATGGAGTGCTATCCCCTACAATAAAATTGCATAGGGGAACAAGACAGGGGTGCCCGTTGTCCCCCCAGTTGTTCTCACTAGCAATAGAAGTACTGGCTAAAATATTTAAAATATACAAAGGGAACAGGGTGGGGGAAAGGACTGAACATATAGGTTTATATGCAGATGGCATCATACTATACATGGAAGATGTGCACACTTCATTAGAGGAGGCATTGAAAGTAATAGAAACATATGGGATATTATCTGGGCTCAAAATAAATTGGCAGAAATACGTATTGATGTTATTGGGGACAGGAAAGGAAGGGAATCTTCAGACCCCATTAAAAATAGTTGAAACATTTAAATATTTAGGAATAAATATCACATTGGAAGCGGAAGAAGCTCTTAAAGCAAATTTAGACCCCTTGGTAGACTATGTGAAGAACAAATTGGGAATATGGAAAAAAACTACCGTTATCAATGGCAGGGAGAATACAGTTGATTAAATCTATTATACTGCCAAAGTGTCTGTATGTGATGGCACATTCGGAGGTAAAAATACCAAAATATATATTTAAAAAATTAAACTCCCAGCTGACTAGGTTTATCTGGGCAAATGGACGATGTAAATTGAAACTTTTTACGTTACAAAGACCTAATACTGCAGCAGGGTTGGCAATACCAGATTTATATTTATACTATCTGGCGGAGCAATTAAAACATTTAAGAACCTGGGTAATGCAGGAGCAAGAAACGAGGGTGGAGAAATATTTGCTAAATAAAATGCAGGTAGGAGATCTACTGGTAGGACTAGAAATTACAGAATTAAGAAGGGTTGGAGTAAAAATCCCCCTTCTAAAATGGGCCAGGTCAGTTTGGAAGGAGGCAAAAAAACTGACGGGATTTAAAGATACCCCACCAGAAACGGCCCTATGGAACAATCCAACGTTCGAAGAATTAGAAATGTTTTAAGACAGTAAATTCTGGAAACAGAAAAAAGTAACAACTATTGGTCAAATATATAATAATAATAATAATATAATAGTGTCATACGAGAATCTGTGTAAACAATATAAGCTCCAGAGCAAACAGTTCTATAGATATCTACAGTTTAGACACTTATTACAGGTATAGTTTGGAAGAAAGGAACTAAAAATTTCTAAATATCCCCTTAAAGGTATCCTAAGATCGCAGGGACCAAAGGGACTGATATCCAAGTTATATTCACACCTATTACAGAGTAAGATAAGTGGAGATCCGGTGGGTGTAAGGGACAAAAGGCAGGCAGTCATCCCAGATATGAGCGATCAGGACTGGGAGGAAATGTGTTCTTCGCATTTAAAAGTATCTCCAGCAATGAACAACAAGATAATTCAATTAAATATAATACATCAGACATACCGTATTTATCGGCGTATAACACGCGCTGGCGTATAACACGCACCCCAAGTTTAGGAGGGAATTTTAAGGAAAAAAACTTTTTAAGGAAAAAAACTTACATTTAAATGCCCATCAATGTAGCCTTGTCAATGTCCATCTGCATGCTTGTCCAGTGTCATTTGCAGCCTTGTCAGTGTCATTTGCAGCCTTGTCAGTGTCATTTGCAGCCTTGTCAGTGACATTTGCAGCCTTATGAGTGTCCACCTGCAGCCTTGTCAGTGTCCATCTACAGCCTTGTCAGTGACATTTGCAGCCTTGCCCAGGCTGCAGTTAAACTGCAGTGACTTGTCAGTGTCACTGCAGTTTGAAAATGGTGCCGCCGGCGCGGAGATACACAGAGCCTGCTCTTCTCGACTCTTCTCGGCTTCTCTCGTAGTCCCGTCCAGACTTGGCGTGACTGTGAGCGGAGCCGAGCGCCGCCCATATACATACATATCCGAGTGTACTCGGCTAGGTTCGGCTAGCTCCGCTCACAGTCACGCCCAGTCCCTGTGTTATGTCCATCATAGGGCGGGACTGGGCGTGACTGTGAGCGGAGCCAGCCGAACCTAGCCGAGTACACTCGGCTATCTATGCATATCGGCGGCCGGCTCGCTCCGCTCACAAACAGCGGGAGGGTTTGGCGGGGATCGGCGTATAACACGCACCCACGATTTTCCCCTGATTTTAAGGGGAAAAAAGTGCGTGTTATATGCCGATAAATAAGATACTTGGCACCAAATAGACTGTATAGGATGGGGAGGATGCCTGCGTCAAACTGGGCGGGGGGGGATTTTCTTCATCTGATGTGGCAGTGTGGGAGTATAGGGGGGTACTGGCAACAGGTGGTCAAGAAATTAGGAAAAGTCATAAATAAATCTATTATGGCCACTGTGGAATTATGTGTGTTGGGGGTAGTAAAAGATAGAGTGGATACACTAGGATATTTTTGCAAGAAGTATTATTCCTGACAAGAAAACAAATAGTGGATCCAGCCTAATCCACCTACAATAAATCAATGGGTGAGAGCAGTAAATCAAGTTGTACCATATGAGAGAATATGGTATGAACAAAGAGGAAATGTGCAGAAATATGAAAGGATTTGGGCAAAGTGGAACAGATCATACCCAACAACGGATGCAGGAAGACCTGAAAATATAGTATAAAGTGAATAAGAGGGAGAAGGAATTAGTGACTATAAGATGGATGAGAAGGAAGGAATGAGTTGTAAGAGTGAATGGTTATGAAAATAGATATATATGCTAATATTTTGGAAGAAAACAAATGTAAAACTATGTCAAATAATCTGTAAATAAATAAGTATTTGTAATAAAGAGTTGTGAAAAAAAAAAATGTTATTTTTAATCAATATACATGCTTTATTATTGGATATGTTGTGATTATTTATATATTAATTTGTTTTCAGATAACCTTTGATTGTCATTGGGGTGTCTGGTTTTATGTCATGGTTTTCAGATGTGGGGGGGGAAGGTAAGGTGGGCTCTCCAGGGATTGTGGATTGCGGGATTCCCCCTCAGCACCCTCAGCACCCCCCGCATTCCACTATTGTCTCCTCCTTTCGGGGGCTTCTCTTCTGTCCCTTACTACTGTGCCTGACCTTCACTTGGTGCTGGTTCGGCGCCATGGACCCCCCTGGCCTATCTCAGTGCACATGCCGTCCTTGGCTGTATGGACACCCAAGGGCTATATCTCTTTTTGATTATTAGCTCGCTTTCTGGCCTCTGCCCTTGCACTGGTCCCCTCCATTCTATGCTCTGTCTAGCCAAGACTGGTCCTATTGGTCCTTGGCAGCATCCTCCAATGACGCGATCGTTGTCATGTGACGTTCGCGCCACGTGACGCGGGTGTCGTTCCACACGGCATTATGGGAATTGTATGCCGGTGATGCCATCTTTTTCTTCATTATGCCAGGTCTTTGCAGGAAAACCGAGGAAAGCTGGAAGCTGCACACCGGTGTAATGATGAATGCTTTTATTGGTAAAAAGATAAATCATGTAGGAACACAAAACACTACAGCAGAAGTGTACAGGAAACAGCTGATGCGTTTCACACTCACAACGAGTGCTTACTCATAGCTGACATACATGGAAATACAAAACATATATAAAGCCTATGTTGGAAACCCATGTGATCATATGATGATGTTAATGATTGACAACAGCTGGAGGTCAATCATACCAATTCTCAGCACCTGTTGTTAAACTGATAGGCTTTATAATGGAGACTCCCATGTGGGTGATATATAAGCAGCAGTGGAAAAAAGTAAATAGTGAATAAATATAAAAGTGAAAAGAAAGAGCATATAAAAAAAGAAAAAAGATATTTATGTGTAAGATACAATATTGTGTAATACATATATATGCAAAAATGTATCTGCGAACAAAAATATATCTCCAAAATATAAAAGAGATAATGTGAAATCAGAAAAAAACATTGTCCAAATAAATATGTTTCAAAAAATAAAAATCTACATATGTAATATTATGTGTACAGATATATGGAAATAAAAAACATATACAAATATATGTATATAATAATGTGATTGTGTACACAAAAAAATTCGCCTATATAAAACAATATGTGCAATGAAACGAAAAAATAGAACCAATAAACGTGTGCCGTTTATATTTAGATGGATCTAAAATAGGAGACGACGATTTTAAGAGGGAATATTGTTACGTGAAAAAGAAGATTAAATTAATAAAATGGCATTTATATAGTATGTGTGTTTAAAGGCCATAGTGCTTAAATCTGAATGAAGATCGGCTTGTGTATGTCCTCGTGAAGGACTAGAATTCAATTTAGATCCTGGTCTGCAGTGCAGAGCACGGAACCCGTGTCAATGCAGCGCTGACCAGGATAAATGTAAGATTATAGATAAAAATATTTCTAGCAAAAACGAAGGTTGCTGTCAGCAGCAAACAGAGAAGCCAGGATAACTTATATCCAGATTGGCTTACTCGTGTACATGTGTCTGCTTTTATCTGTATAGAATTGCAGGCTGAGTGTATGGAAACTTGTTTCAGTCTGTACGAAATATAAAGAAAATCAATGTACATGAATGTCAACAGATGAAAAAAACCCCAAGGGGAGATGGGCGGAGCAGACATGCATTGTTAGAGCTCCGCACTGCTGAGGAGAGAAGAGAAGGACAAAGCGGAGCCTGCAGGCTCAAAAGGTATCCATTTGAACCTTTTTGCCCCAAGGAACAAACTGTGAAAGTTTGGGCAGGAAATATGGTACTGGGAGGAAGCCGTGGCAGAAATAAAAATCACCTCACAAAGAGCTCACAGGCACTCACTGCAACTAAAGCAGCTCCAGTCACCTGACAAGATACAGCATCAGGATGCTCTCACAGACAGAAAATGTCACAGCAAGACTCTCCATTTGAGTCAGATACAGAACAAATCCTCTCACAAACTTCTCCACAAGCCTCCTCAGCATCCCCAGTAATATTATTACAATTTGAAAAGATGCTTCATAAGGCTTTAAAACAAACCTCAGACCAAATAACAAAAAGCCTAACCAAAGAAATAAGAGAGCTGGGAAACCGCACCGCAGCCTTAGAAATAAAAATGGATGAAATTGAAATTACAACCCAAGAAAATATAACAGAATTGGAACAATTAAAAGAAGATAATTTAATACTTCAAACTAAGCTCGAAGATTATGAAAATAGAGCCAGACGTTCAAACTTGCGCATAAGGGGAATACCTGAAACTGTGACAGACCTGCAATCTACTATTACTGCTCTATTACAAGAACTAAAGCCAGATATCCCTATTGAACGTTTAGAACTGGACAGAGTACACAGAGCCCTCACAGCCAAAAAGAAAGATGGACCCCCACGTAATATAATCACAAAATTTCATTATTACAGAACGAAAGAACAAATACTAATTGCTGCAAGAGAAAAAAAGGAACTTAATTTTCAAGGACACAATTATCAAATTTTTGCTGACCTATCCCAACTTACTATTACTAAAAGACGATCCATGAAACCCCAACTAATGAAACTGCAACGCCACAACATTATGTATCAATGGGGCTTCCCCTTTTCAGTCAGATTTAACTACCAAGGTACAATTTACAGAAGCAGATCAGCAGTTGAACTACAACAAACCCTTTTAAAATTAAATCTGACAGAACCCACAAGTAGCAACTCTCCCACACGCAGAAGAATGGCATCATCTTCACCTTCAGGCAGCACCCAGAAAATTTCAGAACAAAATGAGAATCATCATTCTCATAAAAGAGGCCGTTATGCCACATCATCCATGGACCAAGAAGATTCAATGGACTGACATCCTAATTCCTGATATCTCTTCATTTATTATACTAAGAGATGGTTCTCTATAAAAAAACGGTATTTATAACTGAATGTAACTGCATTCTGATAGTCACACACTGTGTGGGATCATGTTACATTCCAGTTATATTTCTTATTACTTCTGATTCATATAGCCTTAGAATATATAAGTGAAATAAGGAAATTCTTGTTCAGTTATATATTTTCAGGTAATAACAATAGATTTATTACTTTTTAGGACAAATACGTTCAATAATCCAGAAGTAATGGAAGCTTTATCTTTCTTTTCTTAAAACAAATATATTATTACCTAACTAGTTCCTAGAACTATGTTTTTGTTTATTCTAATCTGAAGCAATACAACCTTAATTTTATGAGTTAACATATCTAAACAGTTACATATGAATAAAATATGTAATTGTTTACTCTAAAAGGGTTAAAATCCCAAAATAATTCAAACTATCTTCATCAATACCAAAGTTATTAACAGTACCTTTCTAACTGAATTATTTAGCCTAGGGCAAGACTAACCATATACAACCACTGTCACGGAACGTCCCACACTCCGCTTGAGTGCTTCCGTCAGTATACCGCTTCCTAAGTTCTGGAACACGAGTCCAATGGATCTGGCTATAGGAACCCCCAAGAACTAGACAACACCAGTCTTGGAGTACATCAGAACTACTCTTTATTTGAGATCTCCCACACATTTATACACCAGGATGACTCAAAGCTAACCTAATTAACATGAGCTCCAATAGGAGTCATCCCGTCTCCTACATTGTATAGAGGACAATGTGATCAGCTCATTCAATTTACACACATTACCATAAACATCAACACAGGGTTAATTAGAACAAACAACAATGAGTTGAATACCCTTAGAACCTAGACTAAACTTATTTACATTAAACACATTATAGCTGACATCAGACAGGTGAGTGGAGTTGATGACATTAGCATCTCCTCACAGTATGTGTCCCAACAGTATAATTCAGTCTTATCATTCTAATATGGCATATAACGGGTTCCAGAGTCTGTGTGTTTTGGGGGGACATGGAGCTGAATCCAAAGTAACACCAACCCCAGGGTCCCCAGGCATACAGCTCACAGAGAGCACCATTCCCCCAAATGCTAGGGCCCATAATCGGTGGGCAAGAGGCTTGCGTTCAGTCCCCTCCAATAGCCTCTGTCCCGGGTGAGTTTGTCACATTTCTCCCCTTTCGGCAGGAGACTAACAAAGGAGGAGACCCCAGACGGGTTGACTCCGAAGTTAGTAAGTAGCTCCAGTCCTCTAATGCCTGTACCCACACAGTACCCCAAATAAATTGTTCCAAACAAAGCATTACTCACCCAGCCAACCTCTGCCTCTCTCAGAGAACATATCTGCCGCTGGGGAGAGGCCTGGACTGACCCTTCTCCCTGGAGTCCTTTCTGCCACTGGAGAGAAGACAGGGTGACTGGGCTCACTCTGTCATGCTGTTGGGGATCTGGGCCCACTGCCCAGCATCCCTGGGGTATACAGGTGGAGACTGAAGTCCCATCCACCTTCACAGAAAAACCATCCTCTGTTAGTTGAGGGCAGAGTCCAGCAGTCCTCGGCCCTGTTACCAGCCCTTCTGCTGGAAACCCCACACCATCTGTTCCAGCTAACTGTTGGGGAGGGAGGCCGACTGCCCCGCCTCCCTGGAACTCTGTAGTTGTTGCTGGTGCTGGGCAGAGGTTGGTAGCACTCTGCCCTGTTGCCAGCACTTCTGCTGGGGACTCCGCATCCTCCGCTCCGGCTAACCGTTGGGGCAGGAGGCTGGCTTCCTCCACTCCCAAACTGTGTAGCTGCCATTGGGGAGGTGAGCTGGCTGCTTCCTTTTCCATTCCCTCATCTGGCTGCTGGGACGACATGTCGATGGTACTGTCTCCCAGGTGCACTGATCTTTGCTGGGGAGGGAAGGCCGCTTCCTCCACCCTGGCCAACTGTTGGGGAGGGACAACACACACCTCCTCTCCCTTCTCCCCCTGTATCTGCTGCTGGGAAGTGATTGCCACCTTCTCACCCTGAGCCTCCGAAACTGCCACAGGTGTGGGGCAGAGGTCTTGGACCCTCTGTCCGGTTGCCAGCACTTCTGCTGGGGGTTTGCTAGGTGGTTCCTCCTCTACAGAAAAGTCTATTAAATCCCCAGTCTCTGGAAGTGGTAAAAGTGTGGGACAGAGGTCTTGGATCCTCTGTTCAGTTACCAGATCTTCAGCTGGAGAAGTTTGTTTTAACTCCATAGATGCTGCTGGCAGAAAATCACATGTCCCTGTCAGTGTTGTGGGAGAAAGGCCAACTACCTCTTCTCTCAAGAAGGCCGAAGCCACTGTTGGTGCTGGGCAGAACACAGTGAACTTTGGCCCTGATAGCAGCTCTTCTGCTGGAGGCTCATCAGGTTGTTTTTCCTCAGCAGAAAAGTCTATCAAATCCCATGTCTCTGCAACTGATGTTTGGGGATAGAGGTTCACCATCTCCTGTCCATGGAACCCAGAAGATGCTATCATTTCTGGGCAGAGGTTAGCAGAGCTCTGCCCTGTTGTCAGCACTTCAGGTTTGGGGACGGCAATCTCCGGATTTTCCACTGCCGATTCTCTGGCATGCTGCTGAACTTGTTCTAGCAGTTTCCTGTATGCCCTTTCCAGATGCTGTTCCTTCCTTAGCAAATGGTCCAGATCAGGTTTGAGCTCTGAGACCCCTGCAAGACCGAGCATAGACTCTCTATATTCTCTCAGGTCCTCAAGGTCAGGTTCACCTTCATCGCCAAACATAAAAAGACCTGTAAGGTTCTCCCACAGCAATCCAGGGCCGCCAAAGTCATATCCCTCCAGAGAGCATTCTGTTGTCTCCCCTAAATATCCCTCCTCTGCGTGCCATTGCAGAGCCTGATAACGATTGTCCAGCTCTATCTCCTGCTGGACCAACCTGTCCAACTCAGTCACCCATTGCTCCTGGGGCTGCTCTCCCAGGAATGCCATCCGCAATGCCCGTTGGTCACTGGCCCGTTGCTCTTGGGTTGGAAAGCACTTGCCCTGTTTTATACCAGCGAGACGGAGGGCTGCAATCCAGAGCTCCACCCGAATTTGCTGCCTAAGCTCCAGGTATTCATCCTCAGACACAGTCCTGGTGTATGTTGAAAGGATGATTCGCAGCAGCCCCGGGAATTCTGATGCCAGGTCCATATCTCCACTGGGGTGACTGAAGTCTGCTATCCTGATCTTGGATCCAGGTGGAGGTTTAAATTTCCCAGACTGCAGGAAGCTTTCCCGCTGCTTGCCACCAATGTCACGGAATGTCCCACACTCCGCTTGAGTGCTTCCGTCAGTATACCGCTTCCTAAGTTCTGGAACACAAGTCCAATGGATCTGGCTATAGGAACCCCCAAGAACTAGACAACACCAGTCTTGGAGTACATCAGAACTACTCTTTATTTGAGATCTCCCACACATTTATACACCAGGATGACTCAAAGCTAACCTAATTAACATGAGCTCCAATAGGAGTCGTCCCGTCTCCTACATTGTATAGAGGACAATGTGATCAGCTCATTCAATTTACACACATTACCATAAACATCAACACAGGGTTAATTAGAACAAACAACAATGGGTTGAATACCCTTAGAACCTAGACTAAACTTATTTACATTAAACACATTATAGCTGACATCAGACAGGTGAGTGGAGTTGATGACATTAGCATCTCCTCACAGTATGTGTCCCAACAGTATAATTCAGTCTTATCATTCTAATATGGCATATAACGGGTTCCAGAGTCTGTGTGTTTTGGGGGGACATGGAGCTGAATCCAAAGTAACACCAACCCCAGGGTCCCCAGGCATACAGCTCACAGAGAGCACCATTCCCCCAAATGCTAGGGCCCATAATCAGTGGGCAAGAGACTTGCGTTCAGTCCCCTCCAATAGCCTCTGTCCCGGGTGAGTTTGTCACAACCACCCTGGAATAAATAATTTCAACAAAAACCACATTCTGCTCTCCAATTAATGAATCATCATTTTGATGTCTTTTGACATAGCACTTCTCTCCTGTAAGCGGAAGATCCGTGTACCCCATTAGCCCTCCTCATTCTCCCAACCATATTATGTGGGAGTGTGACGAAGGCACTTATTCCCCTGAGAGAGATATTTATTCTCTTTCATGGGTAAATTGTGATTACTTGCAAAAAATAATTTATACAATGTATCATCTAATCTCATATGTTTTTTGTTTACTCTTTACTCCAGAATTCACTGGTTTCTTTTCTATCTTTTCATCTCTTCAGTCCACACAGGTTGATCTGCGCAGTCAGCTCTGCATAACAAAAAGTAAGTCAAAACTATTTGATCTGTTGCCATGGCACCACTGAATATACTTTCCCTGAATGTTCAGGGAATAAATGTCCCTCAAAAAAGGACCAAAGCCTTCCGTACTTTCCATAATAAGAAGGCTCACATAGTATGCCTCCAAGAAACACACTTCACCAAAGATTCTACTCCAAAATATATTTCTCCTTTTTATCAACAAATTTACACGGCTTCTGCCTGTACCAAACAAAGGGGAACTCTAATTGCATTTTACCGATCCACACCATTCACCTTATCATCAGAAATTAAAGACCCAGAAGGTAGATACCTGATACTCATGGGTTATATAATGGATACAGCAATCACGGTGATTTCCTACTACGCTCCTAACAAACAACCTACACCATTCCTCTCACATATATTACAAGTGATTAATACACACAAAATAGGAACAGTGATAATGTGTGGGGATTCGAACCAGGTCCTCCTCCCATTTCTAGATAAATCACCTTTTACACCATCCAAAATAACCTCTAGATTACCTTTTTCTCAACTTCTTTCCAAATACAATCTGGTAGATTCGTGGAGAGAAAGTAACCCAATGAAAAAGAAATTCACTTATTTCTCGCACCCTCATCAAACCTTCACCAGAATAGATCATATTTTTCTAACAATAGGAATGATACCAGAAATTATTGCATCAGATATAATTCCGATTCCGTGGTATGACCATAATGCAGTATACACTACTATAGCCTCAGCCATACCAAAAGCGCATGACCCAACGTGGTACTTACCGGACATAATGCTCAAACACCCACTACATCAGATGGCCATTGAACAAGCTTTAAAGGAATACATATTAATTAATAATACAACAGACATTTCCCCAATAACACTGTGGGAAGCTCATAAGCCTGTCTTGCGTGGTACAATACAAAGACAAATGGCACTATTTAAACGGGAACGCAAAAATCTAGCAAAAAAACTAGAACTCAATTTTAATGCAGCCTACATATCATTCCAAGATAATCCATCTCAGAGTACAAAATCTCATCTGGAAAAATCTAGATTGGAATACGATCTATTTCTCACTGAGTCAGTTGATAAATCCCTCAAACGCTCCAAACACAATTTCTACATGAATACAAACAAACCAGGTACATATTTGGCTCGGGCATTAAATTCAACTAACAAATCTTTCAAACCAATACGTTTGAAATTATCAAAAAATGTTTATACTTGTAATCCAGTTAAAATAGTCCATAAATTTCACTCACATCTCGCAACTTTATACAAGACAAACAATGAATTTAATCCTACAGAGGCTGAATCCTTCTTCTCAAAAATAACCTTACCTGAGTTGTCTCAGAATCAAAAAAGCAGTTTGGATGAGCCTATAACTATAGATGAAGTTGCTAACGCCATAAAAGACCTAAAACTTAACAAAATTCCAGGCCCAGACGGCTACTCGGCTTTATACTATAAAACATTCTCAGAAAATACTCTCTCCCATTCTCACTGAAACTTTTAACAAACTTCTAGAAGGACATTCTTTTCGGCAAGAAACACTAATGGCAATTGTTTGTATGATCCCAAAACCCCTTTCTGATGATACTTCCTGTGTGAATTATCGGCCTATCTCTCTGTTAAACCTTGATATTAAATTATTAGCAAAAATAATAGCAAAACGCCTCAATAGCATTATAGGAAAATTAATACATAGAGATCAAGTAGGCTTCATGCCAAATAGACAGGCAGGCGATAATATACGCAGGGCAGTGTTATTGGCACATATTGCTAAAAAATGGAAAATCCCTTTATGTTTTCTATCTCTCGATATTAAGAGGGCATTTGACACAGTATCCTGGCAATATATGCAATATTCATTACAAAAATGGGGTTTTGGACCCCACCTTTTAACATGGATCAAAGCATTATATAATAAACTCAAAGCCTATATAAAATATGCTGGATACAAATCTGATGCCTTTAATATCGAAAGAGGTACCCGACAGGGTTGCCCATTATCTCCCTTATTATTTGCCCTTATACTCGAACCCATGGCCCAATACATCAGAACAAACCAAACTATAACTGGCATTGAAGTAGGAGGTATTACACACAAATTATGCATATTTGCAGACGATATATTACTTTTTCTATCATCACCACAGGTCTCTGGTCCTAACTTAATACCAGCTCTTGATGGATTTGCAGCCCTATCCGGCCTTATGATTAATCCTAAGAAATGCCTAGTGCTTAATATTTCACTCACAAACATGGAATTGATCCCGGCTAGGGCTGCACTCCCATTCACATGGGCAGAAAAATCAATCCCATATCTTGGAATTCATTTAACAGCATCTCATTCTGACTTATTCTCAACCAATTATCCTTCTGTATTAAGACAGATCACAAATCTAATAAAACAATGGTCGCAACTTCCTTTATCCTGGATAGGGAAGATTAATGCAATCAAAATGACTATTCTACCCAAATTGCTTTATCTATTCAGAGTCCTCCCTATTCCAATTCCTTCCTATTTTTTGAGAATAGTACAAAAAAGAGCAACTTCGTTTATATGGGGTTCTTCTAAACCACGTATACCTATACACACACTACATCTTCCCAAAAATAAAGGAGGCCTGGGATACCCTAATTTTACTAACTACTACAGAGCAGCACATTTGGCCAGTCTGTCCAAATACCATGCAAAACAGGAAATCCCATTATGGGTATTTATAGAGGCTTCAGAAAATGACCCTCTATTAATATCAAACTTATTATGGCTTGATCCTAAAGACCTCTTTAAAATTCATAATCCCATAACTAAACAGTTCTTATCTCTCTGGGATAAACTAAAAACCAAATATCAGTTACAATCTCCACACAATCCTCTCCTTTCTTTTATCAGAAATCCGGCCTTTTATCCGGCATGGATCTACCCAAATTCTTTTAAAGCTTGGACAACATCAGGCATTCAGACACTAAATGACTTCATAGCATCTAAATCATTCCTTTCATTCCCATCGCTTAGAGAAAAATATGATCTACCAAACTCTGAGATATTTAGATATCTCCAAATCAAAAATTTCTATACACCATTCCTAAAGGGGGATACACCATTATCCCAATTATCCATTTTTGAATCAATCTGTACAAAAGATCCATTTGCTAAAGGTACAATTTCATCACTTTATAATCAATTATATGGAGTAGTAAATCTTAATAGACCCTCTTACGTTCAGAGGTGGGAGGAGGACCTGGGACGAACTTTAGAAGACACGGACTGGTCTAATATATGGCTCACATCTAAGTCATCTTCACCCAACATCTTAGCACTGGAGACAAATTATAAAGTCCTAACTCGCTGGTACCTTGTACCCGCTAGAGTGGCAAAATATTCACCTAATACCTCAGCTCTTTGTTTTCGAGGATGCCCAGAAATAGGCACACATTTATACATATGGTGGACGTGCCCAGTAATCCAAACCTTCTGGAAGGAAGTCTTCGTGATTGCATCTAAAATATTTTAAAAAATAATACAACCAGATCCATATATAACTTTACTTAATCTAAAACCGGAATGGTTAACACTCTCTCAATTCAAACTTATGATCCAACTAATAACGGCTGCAAAACAAACAGTGGCCAAGGCATGGAAATCTCCTACATTGGTACTAGCAGAAACAATTCACAGAATGAATAATACAATGTCCCATGCTAAGATGGTAGCCATCGATCAAAATCAAATTCCAAAATTTGAAAAACTTTGGCATCCTTGGATAAAACAACAGTTCCTGTCAAATTTCAATGACTCTGTCCTGTTGCCATGGTAACAGATTAAATGACTTACAGAGACACCCATTCTAAGGCTTCAAAGAGAACTAAAAAGAATAATAAACTGACGAGCGGGACAACCTTGTGGACCATACCTCTGCCTTTCTACCCTTTTTCTTCTTTCTCTTTCCTTTTCTCCACCTTACGATTAAAGCTCATTATCAGAATTTATTTGACCTATATACACTCTACTTGTAAACAATATGTATAGTAGGTATAAATCATTTAAATACCTTCAAAAGTAACTAAGGAAATGATATATATCTTTAATTTAGGTTTACGTGAACCCAATGTTTAATATTTGAAATTTCATGATATTTACCTATATAAACCCCACTGTAAAACATTGAGCTTACTTTATAGATCTTTGTAAACTTACTTTATGTATCTTTATAATATTGTATACTCAATAAACTTCTTTTGACAAGGAAAAAAACCTCAAGAAAAGAAAAAAGATAAGAAAGAAGAGAAGAGGAAACACAAAACAACAGGTGCCATCTTTTGTTTCTACCACGTGTAAAATGTAGCTGACATTAACTATTGATGGTTATACGGCAATGTGTTATAAAGTGCAGAAATGAAACAATGTTGATAGTTTTCCATAGGCAGACATTTAGTACAAGAAGCAAATCCGATCTATAACAAAAATATAAAAAATAGAAATAAAAGATTTTACTCAATCATAACAATAATGTAGACAGATTAATTTAAGACTATGATGAAAGAATTTGTTAATTAACACTAAATAGCATAATAAATGAATATAATTCCAACAATATTAAAATTATGTTGTTCACAAAAAACTGAACTGCGCTTATCAGAACAGTGGATGAGTTTCAAGCAACAGTGAAAATGTTCAATATAATCACGTAGCAAAATTATAATTCTAATGCGTGCTAATATTAGATATATACTCGAACCACTAGTTCTGACCTAAAAAGGATTTATATATATAGGAATCCAAGAGCGAAAGGACATTTTTGTATAAGATAGCTATTGTCCCAACCAGAGTGGATCCCATAAAATACTCTCAAAAGGTTGTTGATTGTATACTGAAAACAATAGTAGATTATATGTAAAGGATTTTATATATATATGGTATCCTATTGATTGGACAGCGTCCAACACCCGTGAAGTCATAAGGCTAAAAAAGTAACTCATGTGCATGGAAAAACACGTGTATATGGAAGGGTACAACCTAAATTATCGCAATTTCTGACAAAAGATGTGTAATGAGGGAGCAAAAAAATATCACAGAGAAAACATTAATATTCTGATGGAGATTATAATAGAGATTGAAATGTGACGGACATAGGGAGGATAGATATCAAAAATGTATTCATAATAATAGGAATCCCATTCAAAGTTTAAACCTAGTGGGATTCTGGTATTCAAAAAGAATATCCAGTGCACTTTAAGAAAACAAGAAGGGGCGGCAGGAGACACAAGAACCTCAAACGATGGACATTACAGTCTATGGGGCAAAATGAAGAAATAAAACTCAGCTTTTTTTTGAATATTTCAAAAAGATCTTTATAAGAGGAGGAAATTAGCCTCCTAGCAAGGGGCTTGAACTTTTGCCCAAATAGACATTTCGATTTATTTAAAACAATTTTGGATGTAAATAAATTCTCTCTCACCCTGACACTTAGAAAACACTTTCTTGGTTCTCCTGTGGAGCAAGAGGTTGCTGTGGACACTGACGGCAAAGGTGAGTCTCCTCCTTCATCCATAAACTTTACTGAAACTTGTGCATTAAATGATTTAATTGAATTAATGGAGGAATCAGATCCCTCCCCTGTTGATCCCACTGATTCATGAGACAAATTGTTGTTTAGATCTAAATCTAGATCACATTTTTAGTAGTTGTTATTTCTATTTTTTATATTTTTGTTATAGATCGGATTTGCTTCTTGTACTAAATGTCTGCCTATGGAAAACTATCAACATTGTTTCATTTCTGCACTTTATAACACATTGCCGTATAACCATCAATAGTTAATGTCAGCTACATTTTATATGCGGTAGAAACAACAGATGGCACCTGTTGTTTTGTGTTTCCTCTTCTCTTCTTTCTTATCTTTTTTCTTTTCTTGGGGTTTTTTTTCATCTGTTGACATTCATGTACATTGATTTTCTTTATACTTCATACAGACTGAAACAAGTTTCCATACACGCAGCCTGCAGTTTTATACAGATAAAAGCAGACACATGTACACGAGTAAGCCAATCTGGATATAAGTTATCCTGGCTTCTTTGTTTGCTGCTGACAGCGACCTTCGTTTTTGCTAGAAATATTTTTATCAACTTCTTTTTATCTATAATCTTACATTTATCCTGGTCGGCGCTGCATTGACACGGGTTCCGTGCTCTGCACTGCAGACCAGGATCTAAATTGAATTCTAGTCCTTCACGAGGACATACACAAGCCGATCTTCATTCAAATTTAAGCACTATGGCCTTTAAACACAAATACTATATAAATGCCATTTTATTAATTTAATCTTCTTTTTCACTTAACAATATTCCCTCTTAAAATCGTCGTCTCCTATTTTAGATCCATCTAAATATAAACGGCACACGTTTATTGGTTCTATTTTTTCATTTCATTGCACATATTGCTTTATATAGGCAAATTTTTTTGTGTACACAATCACATTATTATATACATATATTTGTATATGTTTTTTATTTCCATATATCTGTACACATAATATTACATATGTAGATTTTTATTTTTTTTATTTTTTGAAACATATTTATTTGGACAATGTTTTTTTCTGATTTCACATTATCTCTTTTATATTTTGGAGATATATTTTTGTTCGCAAATACATTTTTGCATATATATGTATTACACAATATTGTATATTACACATAAATATCTTTTTTCTTTTTTTATATGCTCTTTCTTTTCACTTTTATATTTATTCACTATTTACTTTTTTCCACTGCTGCTTATATATCACCCACATGGGAGTCTCCATTATAAAGCCTATCAGTTTAACAACAGGTGCCGAGAATTGGTATGATTGACCTTCAGCTGTTGTCAATCATTAACATCATCATATGATCACATGGGTTTCCAACATAGGCTTTATATATGTTTTGTATTCCCATGTATGTCAGCTGTGAGTAAGCACTCGTTGTGAGTGTGAAACCCGTCAGCTGTTTCCTGTACACTTCTGCTGTAGTGTTTTGTGTTCCTACATGATTTAGCTTTTTACCAATAAAAGCATTCATCATTACACCGGTGTGCGGCCTCTAGCTTTCCTCGGTTTTCCTGCTTCATCCTGCATCAGCCAGCACCTGGGACTCTTCCCTTTGAAGGATAAAGCTACACTGGCTTTCATCTCCACTGGTTTGTGCCTACCTGAGCGGTGGGACCCTTCTCTGCTTGGTATGCTAGGTCTTTGTCAGCCCCCTGCAGCCACAATTGTTGCGGCGTTGGGCTGTTGATTCCCTGGGAGGGTTCTGGTGCTATATCCACCTTCGGGGGTGTCCGGGTACGTATTGGGGTGTGTGAAGTTACCCGTTGTGGGGAGCCTTTTAAGCCAAGTCATGCTTCCAGCACTTCAATTCAAACATGTTAATGATTTAATTTTCTATGTATGATTTTTCGTAACCATTAATTAAGATATAATTTTGTGTCTTTTATAGAGTCAACATACTTGTACAGGTCATTAATTATTACTTCTCCTGAAGAAGCCAATGTTTGGGGAAACATGTAGGGATTTATCGCCTGTAACTATAATTGGCGGTTCAAAATCTTGGCCAGCACTGTATGTACATTTTGCTCTGTGACTATTAATGCACCTGTGTATGTATTGTATGTATAAAACTTTTGTATTAATAAAAATATATACTTTTTAGGTATCATCTGTAATCCATATGTTCCTTGGCACCGTTATAATCCCCTTTCCCTATCCCTCCTTACTTTGTTAAACATAAATTTGAGATGAGGTGCCTTATACAGGTGATACTCGAAAAATTAGAATATCGTGCAAAAGTTCATTTATTTCACTAATCGAACTTAAAAGGTGAAACTAATATATGAGATAGACTCATTATATGAAAAGCAAGATAGTTCAACCTGTGATTTGTCATAATTGTGATGATTATGGCTTACAGCTCATGAAAATCCCAAATCCACAATCTCAAACTATTTGAATATTGTGAAAAGGTGCAATATTCTAAGCTCAAAGTGTTCCACTCTAATCAGCTAATTAAGCCATAACACCTGCAAAGGGTTTCTGAGCCTTTAAATGGTCTCTCTGTTTGGTTCAGTAGGAATCACTATCATGGGAAAGACTGCTGACCTGACAGTTGTGCAGAAAACCACCATTGACATCCTCCATAAGGAGGGAAAGCCTCAAAAGGTAATTGCAAATTAATAGAAAGTTATGTGGAAGGGAAAAGTGTGGAAGAAAAAGGTGCACAATCAGCAGGGATGACCGCAGCAGCCTGGAGAGGATTGTCAGGAGAAGGCCATTCAAAAGTGTTGGGGACTTTCCTGAAGCACCTCACTCCTTCACATAAGTACCTCTCATTAGTGTCCACTTGTGTCATGGGTGGAGACCTTATGATTCTCCCATTTAGAAGAGGGTAATGCTCTCATGGTTCAGAGATGCAGGATCTCCCACTCTATGGATAGTGTAGGACCCACTGATCATGGGGTACTTTGTCGCAGTAAGTGGGCTTAGCACCATATAGCAATATGGTGTGACCAAATCCCCATATTTTTTGATAATGTTTTTTTTTAAATGTTTAGGTGTTTTAAACTAGCCTTGCTTGAGGTAAATGTCTTTTTTGCATGTGTGCGCTGTAATATTTTCTTCTACTGTATGGTCTTATGGCTGCACCATCTTTAATGCATCTTTTAGAGTGTGCCCCCCAAATATCTTGTTTGTTTAATACTACACACACACAGGACTGTTACAGAGTGTTGCTGGGACTGATAGTGCCACAGAACAAGTTAAGTTGGAAAACAGTACATCTGCATAGACTTCAGTATTCAAGAGCGGATGCTAGATGTTTGTCTTCTTCATATGAGAACACTTAGTCAGTCTGCCGGATTATAACTGCCTTAGTGTATTACCTTACACTGTGCAACACCCAAAAGGAACCCCCCTTGTGGATTACAATTACAAGTTCTTAGCTAGCAAAGACTAAAGACGTCAAGACTATCTTTTTTATTGCAGGACTCTGCATTTATTTACTAAGTATAGTGACTTTACAGTTTAGAGCAGGGGGAGCTCCCTGGTATAGATATATACAATTAGGTATATTTGTGTATGTTACCAATTGTTATAATTATTTACTATACTATTGCACTACGTTGGTGTGATAGTGTAGTCATTGTAATAACCCTTTATATAAATATACTACTTACTCAAAGAAAGAAGTTATTTCTGGTTATTATTAAAGTTTGTGTGCAGTGTTGTTATTTCTCCTGCAGGTGGAGCTACAGACACCCAGGCAGAGGTAAATATAAATATAAGTGTATATTGTGGGTTAAAGTCAATACTCATATCATTACAACACTACACTACAGCTGTGCCAAGGGGATTGAACAATTTAAGAGGGGTAAAGAGATAAGAGGACAGGCCTGCTTTAAACCAGCAGCTCCACCGAGAGTGATTGCTACATAGGTCTTCTTTTGTTTATAGCGCAAAAAATAAAAACCACAGAGGTGATCAAATACCACCAAAAGAAAGCTATATTTATGGGTAAAAAAGGACATCAATTTTGTTTGGGTACAGCATCAGACGACCGCGCAATTGTCAGTTAAAGCGACGCAGTGTCGTATTGCAAAAAATGGCCTGGTCATTGAGCAGACAAATCTTCCGGGGCTAAAGTGGTTAACAATTGAGAAGAAGTTGGAAAGCATGCAGGAAATCCAGGAAGTTGTGGGAAGAGATGGCCAGCAGAGAGGCAGGATTCATAAAATAAAGGAGATTTTTCAAGTGAGTTTATATTGCAACGAATAATTTTTGTTTGTACTGCTCTTACAATGCTGATATTAAAAATTAAAATGTTGTGACCATAGATTTCCTATAACTTTCCTTCTTAAATAAAATAGTGTTGTCATCCTGCAGCAGAAGTGTGTGGGGCAGGGGTCAGCAACCTTTTTCCACTAAAGGGTCGGATTCAATGTATGTGAATGCATGGAGGGCCACATTCACCTGCTAAATAATAAATGAAGATAGGATTATTATTAACATAGTAATAACATAGTAACAACAGTACAGGTTTACCTCACTTTAAAGTGCTTCACTAATACAAACCCAGTTCACCCTGAGGGAGCATGTAGCTGGGGATTCAGATTTTACTGCCCCATCCTGGCACCCAAGGGTGGCTGATGCCAGACCTGCCAGCCAGCATGGTCAGGAGATGGGGTCCCTGTCTCTAGGGGTGATGGAGTCCATGTCCCCAGGGGTGATGGGGGCCCTGTCTCTAGGTGAGAAGGGGTCCATGTCCCCAGGGGTGATGGGGTCCCTGTCCCCAGGGGTGATGGGGACAGGGACCCCCCCTATTGCAGTGTTTTCTGCACCCCATAGCAGGATCACTTGTTTCCCTTCACATCACTCCCATAGTGTCCTCTGCCCCCCTCCCCCCATAGCAAGTTTGCTCTGCCCCCAAAGCAGTGTCCTCTGTCCCCTGCACCCCCTCCCCACTGTAGTGTACTCTGTCCCCACCATAGTGTCCTCCGCCCCCCCATAGTGTTCTCTGCCCCCCCATAGTGTCCTCTGTACCCCACCATAGTGTCCTCTGTACCCCACCATAGTGTCCTCTGTATCCCCCCATAGTGTCCTCTGTACCCCCCCATAGTGTCCACACATACTGTGTAGGTAGAACTCTCCTACCTTACACAGGTGTACAGAGAGCAGAGCAGAGATCGATTTCACAGGGCTGGTCGGGGGCGGGAACTGCTGGTTAACTTTTCACATTAACAGGCTGGTGATTGGTTACTAGGCTTGCCCAGCAACCAATCGCCTGCTGTGTAATGTAAAAAGTTAACTTCAGCTGTTCCCGCCCCCATCCAGCCCTGAGATACCTCCCCTCGCCAGTGTCCAATGAAGAGGACAGTGGCGAAAATGTCCGTGGGCACTGTCGGGCCAGACATCTAGCGGTGGTGGGCCGGGTGCGGCCCGTGGGCCACAGGTTGCCGACCCCTGGTGTAGGATGTAGGGCTGGAAGCACTCTCATCCTCCCAGATTTTTCAGCTTATGGGATTACAATTTACCCACCCCTTTATCTGTAAACTCCACCCCTTTCTCTTTATCCCCCACCTCTTTATATTAGAGCTCCACCTCTTCAGAGAGGAGGGTGAGAGAGATAGGGGGTGAGGGAGTAGGGAAAGAGAGAGGGGTGAGAGAGATAGGGGTGAGGGAAGAGGTGAGGGGGAGAGAGAGAGAGAGAGAGAGAGAGAGAGAGAGAGAGAGAGAGAGAGTTGAGAGAGAGGGGGGCTCTCCTATTCCCCCATACTCCACCAGGAGGTTCTCCCATCCCCCCCATAAAACTACACTGGACTCTCACCTTCCTGCAGCCACTGCTCGTAGCGTCCCTTCTGCCTGGCGATGGTGCTGCCCCCCTGAAAAATGCTGCCCAAGGCAAACCCCTTGTTTGCCACATGGTAGATATGCCCCTGACCCTGGCGGATGATGTGAGCTTACCCAAGGCTTGATATAACAAAAAACAATCAAAGGGTCTGAGGGATGTGCTGATGTGAATATTTTTTTTGTTCCAGCAGATAGTCCCCTAATGCCAGTTATTCTAACTATATTTCCATCTGACAACCTTTCTCAATCTAATGTATAGAACTAAATAAAATTACAATTTGATAGACACCAAATACGATATGAATTCCAGGTATGTTCCTCAGGTATGTAGCCTCACCAGCGCTCATCAATGCAGCCTCACCAGCGCCCATCAATACAGCCTCACCAGCGCCCATCAATGCAGCCTCACCAGCGCCCACTAATGCAGCCTCACTAGCGCCCATCAATGCAGCTTACCAGTTCCCATCAATGCAGCCCAACAGCGCCCATAAATGCAACCCCATCAGCGCCCATCAATGCAGCCTCACCAGTGCCCATCAATGCAGCCTACCAGCGCCCATCAATGCAGCCTACCAGCGCCCATCAATGCAGCCTACCAGTGCCCATCAATGAATGTTTGCTTGCTTCCATTCATGCGGGAGTCAGGACACAGGCACAGTCCTCTGCCACCGCTGCGCCTCTGACACTATGTGCGAATGGAGCGGCGGCTGCCTGCTGATGCTGAGACTTAGTTGCTTGCTGAAGAGAGTAGGAACACCAGTGGCCGGGCGCCCTAGGCAGAAGTGCAACCTAGGCGGCTGCCTAGTTTGCCTAGTGTTAGCACCGGCCCTGGTGGACGGTGTCAGAGCAGTGGACAGTGTCAGTAGTTTATTTTTATTTTTTTCACAAATTTATTTAATTTTACATTTTTTAACAGTCTTGTTGCGGGGGCTTGGGTGAAATATCAGGGGACTTAACAGACCCTGATCACTCACTTTTGAAACAGAGAAGGGGGCTGAGGGTGGATTCTCCAGTTCCTTTCTCTGAAGCATAATAAACATAGTAAATTGGAACAAATTTACTCTGTATGTGTACCCAACTTTTCCTGATCCCCTCAATCTCTGTGACTGGTCCCCTGCAGCTTCTGTGAAAGTTGTGACAGGCTGTGGTAGCACTCAAGCATCTTCATTGTACCATACAGGGTTAATGTTCCTGTATGGTATGCAATGATGCTGAGACTTTGGGTGGAAGAGGAGAGCACTGCAACTGGCTGGATCATGGAAACATAAGTAAAAGTGGCAATTTCCCCCCAGCAGTGCAAGGGTGGACTTTTTCTTTTCCTGGAGTTGGGCTGTATTCTAGCGCCATGTCTCTTGCCGTTTATGCTCAAATGTTTGGCTATGTCAGGAATTACTGGGACTTTTCAGGTTCTACATAGAAGTATTCCACATTATCAAAAATAATGATTTTTAATATGATATAGTGTGTGGAGTACATCCATGTGGAGCCTGAAAAGTCCCAGTATATTCCTGGCATAGTGAAGATTTTTACTTTATCTTTCATAACACCTGCGCTGCAAGGTGCAGAACAGGTTTACAGCACAGAATCATACAGTTTGGAAGGCAGAACAGGTTGGGACTCACGGGAGGAGAATATGCAGTGTGGCATCCGTCCTCTGTTATCTTTATTCAGCCCCACGGTGAGCCTTGATGTCAGCTAGGCAGGAAACAGTGACTCGGCTGAAATCAATGTAGGGCTGTCTGATGTCAGATCAAGTAGAATATTATTTGTTTAATTAAAGATATCTAATGCAATATCCTTTTGAATAAAGTATGCTGCAGACAAAAATTGTATTTCCATTTCTGTAGCCAAATTGGGATAACACGTACTTTATGTTCATTACATGTGCCTATTCACATAGCATTATATTAACCGCTTGAAGACCAGTCATTTTCTGGCACCTTTTGTTTACATGCTGAAATCAGTTTGTTTTGTTTTTTTTTTTTGCTAGAAAATTGCTTAGAACCCCCAAATGTTACATATTTTTTTAAAAGAAGCACTAGAGAATAAATTAGTGGGTTTTGCAATTTTTTATAGAACAAATTATTACAGCGCACACGTGCAAAAAAGACATTTACCTCCAGCAAGGCTAGTTTAAAACACCTAAACATTTTCAAAAAACATTATCAAAAAATATGGGGATTTGATCACACCATATTGCTATATGGTGCTAAGCCCACTTACTGCAACAAAGTACCCCATGATTAGTGGGTCCTACACTATCCATAGATTGGGAGATCCTGCTTCTCTGAACCATGAGAGCAATACACTCTTCTATATGGGAGAACTTTGAGGTCTCCACCCATGACACAAGTGGACACTAATTAGAGGTACTTAATGAAAGAGTGGGGTGCTCCTCACCCAAAAAGATTTGGTCAGAATCCATACAATAGACAAACAAAATATTTGGGGTGCACACCCTAAAAGATGCATTAAAGATGGTGCAGCCATAAGACCATACAACAGAACAAAATATTACAGCGCACACATGCAAAAAAGACATTTACCTCCAGCAAGGCTAGTTTAAAACACCTAAACATCAAAAAATATGGGGATTTGGTCACACCATATTGCTATATGATGCTAAGCCCACTTACTGCGACAAAGTACCCCATGATTAGTGGGTCCTACACTATCCATAGATGGCTGCATGCCATGTGCTAGCATGTAGCTCGGGTCTCCACATCCCCACATCCTCCTCCTCCTCCAGTCCCATCTCCTCCTCCAGTCCAATCTCCTCCGTACAATGTCCTCCCCCTCCTCCAGTCCCATCTCCTTCTCACCCTCCAGTGCTCTGTCCTTATCCTCCTTCAGTCCCATGTCCTCCATCTACTCCTATTCCAATTCCATCTCCTCCATCCAATCTCCTCCTCCTCCAGTCCCATCTCCTTCTCCAGTCCTATGTCCTTATCCTCCTTCAGCCCCATGTCCTCCATCTCCTCCTTCTCCTACTCCAATCCCCTTTCCTCCATCCCATCTCCTCCTCCTCCTCCTCCAGACTAGGGATGAGCCGAACACCAGAACCTGCGAACGGACCAAAAATTTGCGCGAACTTTAGAACACCATTGAAGTCTATGGGACTCAAACGTTCAAAATCAAAAGTGCTAAATTTAAAGGCTAATTTGCATGGTATTGTCCTAAAAAAAAAAAGGGTTTGGGGACCCGGGTCCTGCCCGACGGGACATGTATCAATGCAAAAAACAGTTTTAAAAAAGGCTATTTTTTCGGGAGCAATGATTTTAATGATGCTTAAATAAAAAGGAAAAAAAGTGAAATATTCCTTTAACCACTTGCTTACTGGGCACTTAAACCCCCCTCCTGTCCAGACCAATTTTCAGCTTTCAGTGCTCTCACACTTTGAATGACAATTACTCAGTCATGCAACACTCTACCCAAATGATTTTTTTGTCCTTTTTTCCATACAAATAGAGCTTTCTTTTGGTGGTATTTGATCACCTCTGGGTTTTTTATTTTTTGCGCTATAAATGAAAAAAGACCAAAAATTTTGAAAAAAAAAGAATTTTTCTTAATTTCTGTGATAAAATTTTGCAAATGGTTAATTTTTCTTCATAAATTTTGGCCACAATTTATACTGCTACATATCTTTGGTAAAAATAACCCAAAATTAGCAGAAATTATTTGGTCTGTTTGAAAGTTTTAGAGTCTACAAGCTATGGTGCAAATCATAAAAAATGTATCACATCTGATTTACTGGTGGCCTATCTCATTTCTTGAGACCCTAACAAGCCAGGAAAGTACAAATGCCCCCCAAATGACCCCTTTTTGGAAAGTAGACATTTCAAGGTATTTAGTAAGAGGCATGGTGAGTTATTTGAAGTTGTAATTTTTTCCCACAATTCTTTGCAATATTAAGATTTTTATTTTTTTATTTTTATTTTTTCACAAAATTGTCATTGTAATAACTTATTTCTCTCACATGGCATGTGCATACCACAAATGACACCCCAAAACACATTCTGCTACTCCTCCTGAGTATAACGATACCACATGTGTGGGATTTTTTCACTGCCTGGGCACATACAGAGGCCCAACATGCAGGGAGCGCCATCAGGTGTTCTAGGAGCATAAATTACACATCTCATTTCTCAACCACCTATTACACTTTTGAAGGCCCTGGAGCACCAGGACAATGGAAACACCCACAAAATGACACCATTTTGGAAAGCAAACACCCCAACGTATAATCTATGAGGCCTAATGAGTCTTTTGCACGGTTCATTTTTTTCCAGAAGTTTTTGTAAAATGTGGAAAAAAAATGAAAACGCATTTTTTTTTTACACAAAGTTGTACGTTTATAAGATATTTCCAACACATAGCATTTAGATAGCAAAAATGACACCCCAAAATACATTCTGCTATTCCTCCTGAGTATTACGATACCACATGTGTGGGACTTTTTCACTGCCTGGCCACATACAGAGGCCCAACATGCAGGGGAGCACCATCAGGTGTTCTAGGAGCAAAAATTACACATCTCATTTCTCAACCACCTATTACACTTTTGAAGGCCCTGGAGCACCAGGACAATGGAAACACCCACAAAATGACCCCATTTTGGAAAGCTAACACCCCAACGTATAATCTATGAGGCCTAATGAGTCTTTTGAACGGTTCATTTTTTTCCAGAAGTTTTTGGAAAATGTGGAAAAAAATTAAAACGCATTTTTTTTTTACACAAAGTTGTAGGTTTATAAGATATTTCCAACACATAGCATTTAGATAGCAAAAATGACACCCCAAAATACATTCTGCTATTCCTCCTGAGTATTACGATACCACATGTGTGGGACTTTTTCACTGCCTGGCCACATACAGAGGCCCAACATGCAGGGGAGCACCATCAGGTGTTCTAGGAGCAAAAATTACACATCTAATTTCTCAACCACCTATTACACTTTTGAAGGCCCTGGAGCACCAGGACAATGGAAACACCCACAAAATGACCCCATTTTGGAAAGCTAACACCCCAACGTATAATCTATGAGGCCTAATGAGTCTTTTGAACGGTTCATTTTTTTCCAGAAGTTTTTGGAAAATGTGGAAAAAAATGAAAACGCATTTTTTTTTTTACACAAAGTTGTAAGTTTATAAGATATTTCCAACACATAGCATTTAGATAGCAAAAATGACACCCCAAAATACATTCTGCTATTCCTCCTGAGTATTACGATACCACATGTGTGGGACTTTTTCACTGCCTGGCCACATACAGAGGCCCAACATGCAGGGGAGCACCATCAGGTGTTCTAGGAGCAAAAATTACACATCTCATTTCTCAACCACCTATTACACTTTTGAAGGCCCTGGAGCACCAGGACAATGGAAACACCTACAAAATGACCCCATTTTGGAAAGCTAACACCCCAACGTATAATCTATGAGGCCTAAGGAGTCTTTTGAACGGTTCATTTTTTTCTAGAAGTTTTTGGAAAATGTGGAAAAAAATTAAAACGCATTTTTTTTTTACACAAAGTTGTATGTTTATAAGATATTTCCAACACATAGCATTTAGATAGCAAAAATGACACCCCAAAATACATTCTGCTACTCCTCCTGAGTATTACAATACCACATGTGTGGGACTTTTTCACTGCTTGGCCACATACTGAGGCCCAACATGCAGGGAGCACCATCAGGTGTTCTAGGAGCAAAAATTACACATCTCATTTCTCAACCACCTATTACACTTTTGAAGGCCCTGGAGCATCAGGACAATAGAAACACCCACAAAATGACCCCATTTTAGAAAGCTAACACCCCAACGTATAATCTATGAGGCATAATGAGACTTTTGAATGGTTCATTTTTTTCCAGAAGTTTTTGGAAAATGTGGAAAAAAATGAAAACGCATTTTTTTTTTTACACAAAGTTGTACGTTTATAAGATATTTCCAACACATAGCATTTAGATAGCAAAAATGACACCCCAAAATACATTCTGCTACTCCTCCTGAGTATTACAATACCACATGTGTGGAACTTTTTCACTGCCTGGCCACATACAGAGGCCCAACATGCAGGGGAGCACCATCAGGTGTTCTAGGAGCAAAAATTACACATCTCATTTCTCAACCACCTTTTACACTTTTGAAGGCCCTGGAGCACCAGGACAATAGAAACACCCACAAAATGACCTCCTGAGTATGGCGATACCACATGTGTCAGACTTCTACACAGCCTGACCACATACAGAGATCCAACATGCAAGGAACACCGTCAGGTGTTCCAGGAACACATAGCATGCACATACCAAGAATTACACCCCAAAATACAGGACAAGCAAAGTGTAAACAAAAGATTACCTGTGGTTGTAGTAGCGCAGTTGTACACAGGAGGATAGCACTGGTCCAGGCAGCAGGCAGGGACTTGGTCAGCAACGGCAAACACAATTGTCCAGGCAGCAGGCAGGGATACTGTCCATATACAGTCCAGGGTTAGTGCAGGCAGAGATATTGTCAGAAGTGCCATAAATATTGGTCCTGGTAGTAGGCAGGTCCATGTGGTGTGGTCAGTGCGACAGGCAGGGACATAATGGCAGTAAGTCCTACAGGCAGCAGTAGGGCCTCATTCAGGACAGAATGGGGACAGGGGTAGAGGCTTCTCCCACCCAAATCTCTTTGAAGCCTCCGAGTCTCCAGACCCTAATCTAGGAATGAGAAAACAAAAAAAATTGTTTTCTTCATCCAGAAAAACAATTCTGGAGCCCCTCACATATGTGAGACCCCTGTGTTGAATCCCACTAGTCCAGTTTCAGGGTACAAGATCAGTCCAAGAGGCAGGCAAATATCATGGTCAAACAGTCCAAGGTCAGTTCCAGATCAGGCAGAGGTATGTACAGAATCGTTAGGCAGAAGCATGGTCGAATAACAGTCCAGGGTCAGTTCCAGATCAGGCAGCGTTATGTTCAGAATCGTTAGGCAGAAGCATGGTCGAATAACAGTCCAGGGTCAGTTCCAGATCAGGCAGCGGTAAGTACAGAATCGGCAGGCAGAAGCGTGGTCAAATAACAAGCCAGGGTCAGTTACAGAGCAGGTAGTGGCATAAGGGGTGTGAAGGTGTGTGAAGGCAGGAACTGAGGATTATGTTACCATACTTCACTAATAATTTAGTGAAGTATGGTAACGGCGAAAGCATTCACTTATGCAGAGGCCTGGTTCGGAAGGGCATTGGGCACAGTAATAAGATGTATCTCTTCTGACTCCTGCTCTGGTACACACCTTACATCTTTTTTGACGTCGTTGGCCTGTTGGTCTGGGAGGGAGTCTATCTGGAAAGTGGCGCTCGGAGAGTCGACTAAGAACATCAGATCGGATGGTTTCTGGGGGGCCGTTCGGGAATATAAGGGCGGTGTAAATTTCCTCTTGGTAGCCAAGGAAGCGTTTGGGGTTTTGGGTGGAGTTACGGTAAATTACATATGAGTTGTATATGGCCAATTGAAAAAAATAAATTGCGACCTTCTTATACCAATGGTATGACCGTCTTGTGACAAGGTATGGTTCCATCATTTGGTCATTGAAGTCGACTCCCCCCATGTACAAATTATATTCATAAACGCATTTTGGTTTTTGAATGGGGCCATTTCTTCTAGGGATTTCTACGAAGGTATCATTGTGTATTGAAGATAACATATAGACATCTCTTCTGTCCCTCCACTTCACTGCCAAAATCTCCTTGTTCCGCAGGCTTGCCGTTTCTCCTTTCCTCAACCTCTTATTGACAAGACTTTGAGGAAAGCCCTTCCGGTTCCTTTTTATGGTTCCACATGCAGGCGTCTTCTTCCGGTGAAGGTTGTGGAACAGGGGCAGAGATGTGTAGAAGTTATCTACGTACAGGTGGTAGCCTTTTTCCAGTAGGGGGTATATCAGGTCCCAAACAATTTTCCCGCTTGATCCCAAGTAGTCCGGGCAATTAGGGGGTTGCAGCTGGGTGTCCTTCCCTTCGTACACTTTGAAGGCATACATGTACCCTGTGACTCGGTCACATAGTTTGTACACCTTCACCCCATAGCGGGCCCTTTTGCTGGGGATAAATTGCTTAATTTTAAGCCTGCCACTAAATTTCACAAGGGACTCATCCACACATATATGTTGGTCCGGGGTAAACAGCTGGGGGAATAATTCAGAAAAATAATTTAATATTGGCCGAATTTTGAAAAGCCTGTCATAATTTGGGTCATTTCGGGGAGGGCACTGGGTGTTATCATTAAAATGAAGGAACCTCATTATCATTTGGTATCTGGTTCTGGGCATTACCTTGGAGAAGATTGGCATGTGGTGGATGGGGAGGGTTGACCAATAGGAATTCAAGGTGTTTTTTTTGGTGAGTCCCATAGCAAATGTGAGGCCTAAAAAAACCTTCAACTCCTCCACCGTTAGGTCTCTCCACTCGTAGGGACGGGCATAATAGGACGTTGGGTTATTTAGAATAAATTGCTGTGCATAAAGGTTGCACTGGGCCACAATTGTTGACAGCATGTCCTCTGTAAAAATTAAATCAAAAAAATTGATTGGGGAAAAATTTTCCGTGTCCACCTGGACTCCTGGCTGGGCAGTGAAAGGGGGAATGTTGGCTTCTCCTGAATTAGGAGAAAGCCACAAGGGGTTTTGAAGGGCATAGGGAAGGCTGGCATGGGTCCTTGGCCTTTTTTGCGGAGGTACTGCGGTGCTGGTGGAAGGCACTGCGGTGCTGGTGGAAGGCACTGCGGTGCTGGTGGAAGGCACTGCGGTGCTGGTGGATGCCACTGCCTCCACACTAGAACGCCTTCGTTTGGCGGGCCGAATTTCTTCCTCCTCTGAGTCACTCAGTGTTCCACTACTGAGGACTGGCTCATAATTGACGTCCGACTCAGAATCGGAGTTTGAAATGGAATCCGAACAAGAGAGCTCCCCGTTGCTCTCGTCGGCCTGGGAAAGAATCTGGTATGCCTCCTCTGCGGAAAAAACTCTTTTGGACATGCTTGCTGGTGATGATTCGACTTCACAGGTGTGTGCTAAGCCGGCACTGATGAGGCGGTACTGATGAGCACAGATGGGCACTGAGGTGGCACAGAGGGGCACTGATGAGGTGGCACAGAGGGGCACTGATGAGGTGGAACAGATGTGCACTGATGAGGCGGAACAGATGTGCACTGATGAGGCGGTACTAATGAGGCTGCACAGATGTGCACTGATGAGGCTGCACAGATGTGCACCGATTACACAGATGGGCACTGATGAAGTGGCACAGATGGGCACTGATGAAGTGGCACAGATGGGCACTGATGAAGCGGCACAGATGGGCACTGATGAAGCTGCACAGATGGGCACTGATGAAGCTGCACAGATAGGCACTGATGAAGCTACACAGATAGGCACTGATTGATTGCACAGATGTGCACTGAGGCGGCACAGATGGGGACTGATTTACGGCACAGATATGCACTGATGAGGTGGCACTGATGAGATGGCACAGATGGGCACTGAGGTGGCACAGATGGGCACTGAGGTGGCACAGATGGGCACTGATGGGGCGGAACAGTTGAGCGCTGATTGATTGCACTGATGAGGTGGCACAGATGTGCACTTATGAGGTGGCACAGATGTGGCGGCACAGATGGGCACTGATGAGGCGGCACAGATGGGCACTTATGAGGTGGCACAGGTGGGCACCGATGAGGCAGCACAGATGGCCACTGATGAGGCGGCACAGATGTGCACTGATTGCACAGATGTGCACTGATTGGCACTGATTGGCACAGGTGGGCACCGATGAGGTGGCACAGATGGGCACAGATGAGGTGGCACAGGTGGGCACTGCTGAGGTGGCACAGGTGGGCACTGATGAGGTGGCACAGGTGGGCACTGATTGCAGATGTCTGGACACTGATCACCAATGGCACAGATGGGCACAGGTGGGCACAGGTGAGCACAGATTGGCACAGGTGGGCACAGGTGAGCACAGATTGGCACAGGTGGGCACTGATTGGCACAGGTGGTCACCGATTGGCACAGGTGGTCACTGACTGGCACAGATCCTGTTTGAGCACTGTTTGGGCACTGTTTGGGCACTGTTTGGGCACTGTTTGGGCACTTTTACAGCAAGTAAAACTGTGATAGAACTCACACAAGGCACAGATCGCTGCAGTATCCTCTCTCTCCTCACACGCGGTCTCTGTGTGAGGAGAGAGAGACGGCAATGAGAGATGATCTCATATGTTTACATTTGAGATCATCTCTCATTGGAACCGGCGATCGCGCTGTAAACGGCCGCTGTGATTGGCCGTTTACCGCGATCTGTGACTGGCTGTGTCCAAGGGACACGGCCAGCACAGAATTTCCCCGATGCGCGCACGTGAGCGCGCACAGGGAACGAGGAAAGGGGAGGACGTCATATGACGTCCTCCCGGAGATTGAGGTCCGCGCTGTAGCCGTCATTATGCTATGGCCCGGACCTCAAGTGGTTAAATATCATACCTGGGGGGTGTCTATAGTATGCCTGTAAAGTGGCACGTGTTTCCCGTGATTAGAACAGTCCCTGCACAAAATGTAATTTTTAAAGGAAAAAAAGTAATTTAAAACTGCTTGCGGCTTTAATGTAATGTCGGGTCCTGGCAATATGGATGAAAATCAGTGAGACAAACGGCATGGGTACCCCCCAGTCCATTAACAGGCCCTTTGGGTCTTGTATGGATATTAAGGGGAAAATTAAAAAAGGAAACAGCAGTATACAGGCTCTGTACTCTGAACAGCAGTATACAGGCGGTGCAAACAAGACAGGGACTGTAGGTTTGTTGTTAAGTAGAATCTGTTTGTAATTTTGAACTGGTACATTTTTGAGGTGTTTAGCTCCAGCCAAAAAATCTATTTTAAGCTTTTTGGAAAACATAGGGAAGGGTTATCACCCTTGTGACATTTGTTTAGCTGTCTGTGCTCCTCTTCAGAAGATTTCACCTCACTTTTTGTCCCAATGACAAATGTTTTTTGAAAATTTGGGTTTTTATGGGAAACAAGGATTAGTGATAAAGCATCAGTGGAAAGGAGAAATGTTTTTCCCATATTAACTCTTACAGGAGAGAATTTCCCTTCCTAGGGGTAGATTTAATCTCACTTCCTGTTGTCTCCTTCCGTTTGCAAGTAGGAGTCGTTTGTAAGTTGGATGTTTGAAAGTAGGGGCCTGCCCTATATACTCAGCAGAAATTTGGGCCTTAGGTGTTCTTGTGGCCACAACACTGTAAGCCCTCACAGGGCCCTGCTGTGAAATATTAGATCAAGAATTGTAATTACATGCCCCTGTTGAACAGCGGCTGAAAAATTGGGCCTTAGGCAGTGGTGCTGGTGCCACAACACTGCAACCCCTCACAGATACTCTAGTTGGAACGCAGAAACGAGCCCTGCTGCAAAGTATTGCATCAAAAATTGTAATTACACGCCCCTGTTAAACAGGGGCTGAAAAATTAGGCCTTAGGCACTAGTGCTGGTTCCACAACACTGCAACCCCTCACAGATACTCTAGTTGGAATGCAGGAACGAGCCCTGCTGCAAAGTATTGCATCAAAAATTGTAATCACACGCCCCTGTTAAACAGGGGCTGAAAAATTGGGCCTTAGGCACTGGTACTGGTGCCACAACACTGCAACCCCTCACAGATACTCTAGTTGGAACGCAGAAACGAGCCCTGCTGCAAAGTATTGCATCAAAAATTGTAATTACATGCCCCTGTTAAACAGGAGCTGAAAAATTGGGCCTTAGGCACTGGTGGCAGCGCCCAGAACCAAAAATGTTCTTACAAGCTATCAGCGTGATCATTGAGGAGGAAGAGGATAATTACTCAGGATAGTCACTCAGCATCAGCATAGGCAGTCTTTGAAGGGATCTGAGATTTCAAAAAAAATTATTCGGTTATTCGGTTATTCGGTTACATCAGCATCAGGTGCTTGGTAGCTGCTGGTGATCCAAGACTGATTCATTTTTATGAAGGTCAGTCGATCGACCGAGTCGGTGGACAGACGCACCCTGTGATCGGTTACAAAGCCTCCAGAAGCACTGAAAGTGCGTTCCGAAAGAATGCTGGATGCAGGACAGGCTCAATTGCATACTGTGCAAGCTCTGGCCAGTGATCCATCCTCAAGACCCAGTAACCCAGAGGATTTTCGGTGGGAAAGGTGTCCAAGTCAGATCTTGCCCCTAGGTATTCCTGCACCATGTAAAACAGACGCCGGTGATGGTTGCTGGAACCGATCATACCTTGGGGCTGCGGACTAAAAAATTGTCTGAACGCATCGGTCAGACGGCCACCTTCTCCACCGCTCCTTCTTTGACTGACCGAAGCCTCAGCAACACGTTGTCCAGAAACAGGAGTTTGTAACCTCCCAGTCTCTGGGAACGCGTTGCACAGACCTTTCTGCAAGGCCTCCTGAAGATGTTTCATCCTCTGCTCCCTCTGCGATGGCAAGATATGGTCAGCAACCTTACCCTTGTAACGTGGATCAAGGAGGGTTGCCAGCCAGTATTGGTCTTCTCCTTGATACCACGAATACGAGGATCCTTACGCAGGCTTTGCAGGATCAGGGAGGCCATGCAGCGTAGGTTTGCTGAGGCATTCAGTCCAGAGTCCTCTGGGTCACTAAGGACGACATGGTCCGCAGCCACCTCCTCCCAGCCACGTACAAGTCCATGTGTTTCTTGGGACTGATCCCTTAAAGACTGCTGCTGATGCTGAGTGCCAGGCTCCACCTCCATACTGACACAATCTTCCTCCTCCTCCTCTTCCTGTGTAATCGGCGGGAACGCAGGAACACTGTCTGGATAAAGGGGGCCTTGAGAGCTAAGGAAGTCGTCCTCTTCCTGCCTCTGTTCTGCCTCAAGTGCCCTGTCCATTATTCCACGCAGCGTGTGCTCCAACAGGTGGACAAGGGGGACAGTGTCTCTGAAGCATGCACTGTCACTGCTCACCATCCTTGTGGCCTCCTCAAATGGTGACAGGAAAGTGCATGCATCCCTGATCATGGCCCACTGGCATGGGGAAAAAAAAACAAGCTCCCCTGACCCTGTCCTGGTGCCATAGTCGCACAGGTACTCATTGATGGCCCTCTGCTGCGTGTGCAGCCGCTGCAGCATGGCCAACGTTGAGTTCCACCTGGTGGGCATGTCACAGATTAGGCGGTTCTTGGGCAGGTTAAACTCCTTTTGGAGGTCCGCCAGCCGAGCACTGGCATTATATGACCGGTGGAAACGCACACAGACTTTCCTGGCCTGCCTCAGGACATCCTGTAAGCCGGGGTACCTGCTCAAGAACCGCTGCACCACCAAGTTAAGGACGTGAGCCAAACAGGGCACATGGGTCATTTGTCCCTGTCGGAGGGCTGAGAGGAGGTTGGTGCCATTGTCGCAAACCACCATTCCTGCTTTAAGTTGGCGTGGCATTAACCACCTCTGAACCTGCTCCTGCAGAGCTGACAGAACCTCTGCCCCAGTGTGGCTCCTGTCCCCCAAGCACACCAGCTCAAGCACCGCATGGAATCTTTTGCCCTGCGTACTTGCGTAGCTCCTTGAACGCCTACGGAGCACCGCTGGTTCCGAGGAAAAAGCAAAAGAAGAGGCCATGGAGGAAGAAGAAGAGGAGGGGGTGGAGGAGAGAGGTGTGTCACAATCATTAGTAGTGGCATTTTGGAGGCGTGGTGGCGGAATAACCTCCAACACTACTGCACCTTGTCCTGCATTCTTCCCAGCTGCCAGCAGAGTCACCCAATGCGCGGTGAAACTTAGGTAACGTCCTTGTCCATGCCTGTTGGACCATGAGTCAGCGGTAATATGCACCTTACCGCTAACTGCCCTGTCCAGCGAGGCATGGACATTGCCTTCCACATGTCGGTAGAGAGCCGGAATCGCCTTCCGTGAGAAAAAGTGGAGTTTGGGTACCTGCCACTGAGGAACCGCACATTCCACAAACTCACGGAAGGGGGAAGAGTCTACCAACTGAAAAGGCAGCAGTTGAAGTGCTAGCAATTTTGCCAAGCTAGCATTCAACCGCTGGGAATGTGGATGGCTGGGAGCGAACTTCTTTCGGCGGTGCAGCAACTGGGACAGGGAAATTTGCCTGGTACAATCTGACGTTGGTGTACCAAAAGCAGATTGCCCACAAGTACTTAGCTGTGGTACACCTAATTCTACACCTTCATTCCTCTCAGTGCAGGTCTCAGAGAGGACTGAAGGTATAGTGGGGTTGGAGATCTCAGCTGATGAGGAGCAAGGAGAGGTCCTCTTTGTTCTTTGGTGTGGGTCTTTTAGTTACGCTTGCCAATGAACTGCATGGCAGGTCAACAAATGTCTAGTCAAGCATGTGGTGCCCAAGCGGGAGATGTTTTGGCCACGCGAGATACGCTTGAGACATATGTTGCCAATAGCAGCGGTGCGATCTGATGCACTCGTCTCAAAAAAGGCCCACACCAAAGAACTTTTTGAATAACGCGCAGAGACAGCAGCGCCCTGCACATGCGGAGCTTTGGGGTGTGATGCAGTCACTGTGCTGCCCTTAGGCTGGCCCCTGGAGGGCATCCTGCCTCGTTGGTGATGTGCCTCCTCCTCCTCCTCCTCTCTCCTATCAGGCACCCACGTTGAGTCAGTGACCTCATCATCCCCTCCCTCCTCATCGCTGGAGCAAACCTGGCAGTATGCTGCAGCAGGGGGAGCATGACTGCCAGATTGCTGTCCTTCTTGGGCACCCCCTCTGTCCGTGCTCACGTTACTGCCTTCATCTAGCTCAGTATCATCATCAGAGCCTTCCAAACGCTGGGCATCCTCCTGGAGCATGTACCCAACACTGTGGTCAAACAGTTCGAGGGACTCCTCAGGAGGACATGGTGGGGCTAGGGAAGGAGTCACTGATGCCATTGAGCCAAGGGAAGAGGCCACGTTGGCAGCTGCTTTGCCAGACAAAGTACCCTGAGCATAGGTGAGAGAGGATGAGGAGGATGAGGACAGCTTAGTCATCCACTCGACTAAGTCTTCCGCATGTTGTGGCTCAACACGGCCAGCTGCCGAAAAAAAGGCCAAGCGTGTCCCACGGCCACGTGCTGATGAGGATGCACCGTCTCCACGACCAGCATTGTTGCCTCTAGACACAGAGCCTGCTTGCACCCTGTGCAGAGGTCACACTAAACTAACTTGTAGCTTTAACTGAACACTGCGAGGAGGATGCACTACACTAACTTGTAGCTTTAGCTGAACACTGTGCAGAGGTCGCACTACACTAACTTGTAGTTTTAGCTGAACACTGTTCAGAGGATGCACTACACTAACTTGTAGCTTTAGCTGGACACTGTGCAGAGGTCGCACTACACTAACTTGTATTTTTAGCTGAATACTGT